>NW_004955540.1:2398576-2580400 GCF_000276665.1 Chinchilla lanigera | reverse complement strand
AAAAAAAAAAAAAAAAAAAAGAGCAGAGGACAAAACAAAACACTCAAGAATAAAAAACACCAATCAAGGGCAATCAAGTTTTAGAGCTAAGGAAAATTAGGGCTGTACTCACAGGGAAAAAGGTGGGTAAGAGCAACTATGGCTGAAGTCTTTAAGATGCTAAAAGGGATACTGAAAGTGGACATAACTTTGACACCCAGGGACACTGATCTAGATTCAAGATAAATGGAACAAAAACTTCAAATAAAACTGCTTAAAGGATGATCTTATGGGTCATATCAGAAAAAAAGGAAAGGTTATTTTAGAAAAACTTCAGTTTAAAAATATACACACTGACAAGATTGCTATGTTCCATTTCTCATTGTATCACGTTATGTTTAGAGTTAGATAAGGCAGACATATCACTTTAAAAAACAATCACAAAGTTCATTCACCCACTCAATAAACTTAATTCTAAGTCTAAATGTCTACCACGGTATTAAAGCAAGGAATGAGACAGAAATGAGCAAAAATATACCAAAAATCCATGGGAATAATATAATCAATGTCTAATCAAGCACAGAAAGATTTCAAATGCCATCATCCCCAATATTCAGTCTAAATTTACCTTTTCTAGTTCTATAAGAAAGCTGTCTAGCGACTCATCTGAGAGTTTGCCTACTTCAAACATTGTGACTGCATGACTTTTCAAGTTCTGCAACAAAATAAAACAAAATGTTAAAGTTCTAGCTTTCCTTTTCCATACGACACATAACAGATTTATGTTATACTTTCTAATACATTTAAACTTGAAATGGGGTGAGATAAGGATCTCATTCTTCCAATCACAAAAGCAACCCTCACTAAAAGTAGTGACATGCCTCTGTGGAATACTCATAGTTATGTTTTCAAGAATAAATCTATTACTCAGAAAAGATTTTAAAGCATTAAATTATTGAATAGATCATTTTTACTTTAAACATCTTTGTACTTAAAAAAACATTTTACTTACTGGTGAAAGATTTCCCATCATTAAGAAGGCAGTAAGAGTTGAGTCAAATAGGAACGCAATACGCTTTGTATATCCTGCAGACAGACTCAAACTGCTTATACTGGCTGTATCAGCTAAAAAAAATAATTTAAAATCATACAATGAAAACCATTCTCTGCTTACCGTTTGGAATGAGAAAATACTTCATTTTAGCTTTATTGGGTAGCCAGAAAGTACACAGTCAAATATACACATTATAGTCATAAGAGGTCCCAATCATCTTGAAACACAAAGAAAATGGTTTAAAGTTTTCTTTTTTTTTTAAGGCAATTACTCTTGCAATAAATTTCTTTAAGACCAATACTAAAAACTTGAAAGTTGTCCAGTCAGTAAGACTAACTGGCATAACCCCTCTAAACATGTCACTGGCCTTGGCAGTAGGTAGAAATAGAAGAAGGTCTATCTCATGCTCCTCTTCCCTCCCAAAATAAGCCATGGGCAGCCACCTTGCACACTATGCTCCCTCTTTTGGGGTGCAGCCCACATTGTTCTTGTGGGCTGAAATGGCCTTACTGCACTGAGGAGCAACTAACATCACTGCCACAAAGACTTCCCAAGCGCTCCAGCCTGATTGCGGCTCATCCTCTTCACACCCTACAAACACCGTAACTAGTCCCCTCGATGATACAGTTTTCTTGGTTGTACTTCTTCTTTCTCCTTGAATCTAATTGTCAAAAAGAAGCTTGGCTCAGCGATCCATAAGTAATCCCAGCACTCTGGGAGCCCCGAGGCAGTAGGATCGTAAGTTCAAGCCTAGTCTGGGCAACTTAGTGACACCCTGTCTCAAGTGAAAAGTAAAAAGGGCTGGGGATGTAGCTCAGTGCAAAAACCACGGATTCCCCACTACCAAAACAAAAGAGAAAGAGAGAGAAAGTAACATTTTCTGTTGATTTTATACCTCAAGACTTAGTACAGGGCCTAACCTACAGATAGGTACTCCAAGACTTCAAAAAACAATAAACTCTGAGAATGTATGTCTGGACAGATGCTGTGCCTACAGACAAGACTAAATTAAATGAAGTAATGGCTCACCTGGGTCTTCTTGACTATTTGTATCTGTGTCAGTCGCCGAAGAAGCTTCTTGCACAGGACTCCTACTCTCCCCACCATCCCATGATAAGAGCATCTTCTGTGGATCTAAAGTACTCCTATTAATGAAGAATACATTCACTGTTACTAAAAAAAATCACAGAAATAAATCTTACTTAAAAATAGCTACTGAAGTGAGTAAATCTGAACAATCTCTCTAAATCCACTCTTATACCCAAGTCTGAAACCAAGACATATGCCTAAAAATGCTCTACCTACAGACACCACAGCTTCTTAACCAAGATACATGGTCAGGGGGCTGGGGATTTAGCTCAGCGGCACAGTGCCTGCCTGGCAAGTGCAAGGTCGTGAGTTTGATTCCCGGTACCAGAAAAAAAAAAAAAAAAAAAAAAGATACACGGTCAGGCTTAAGGGAACTCCAAAATGCTATGTAAAATGCTGTATATGCTCTTTTGGGGAGTAAGAGTGCTTAGTTTTCATCAGATTCTAAAGAAGATTCGTCATACACAAAAAATTTAAAACCACTAATATATAGGGTTTACCTCAACTGAAAGACTAAGTAAATTTCCTCATGTAAAAATTAAATTCCTTTTCCAAAGAAAACTCTAATATAATACTGAAAAATGAGTTACTTTAATCTGTTTACAGATGGAACATTCTTCCACGATGAATGAAGCTGATCCAGATTTATTACTTGTCCTTTCTTATGGGCAAAACCTAACCGGCAATACATTGAAACAGCATTCTGAAAGGAAGATAAAGAAAATTAGCATCTAAAATAATCTAAACATTAGAATACTTGTAGAGAAAAAATAACATTGCCCCTAGCAATTCTCGAACATAGCCTCATCCCTACAGGTCCTCCTGTGGATGGAAGTAGGGTCCTCCCACTTCTCTGGTCCTGTCTTCCCCAAATCTACTCAATAAGCTGGTATTGTGGCTTGAACTGAGTTCACTACAAGAGCCTGATCAGGCCATTCTGCTACAGGACCTGCTACACTCATTAGCTTGAATGCATTCATTCATCTGGTGTCTTGTCCTTTTGTCTCTCTGCAAAATCTCTTTAAGGTTCACCCTCTCCAAAGCAGTAAGAATTTCAAAGCTTCTGTCTGTCATATCAAGATAAAAACCAACTAGTAAAATCCATTCTGTACTCATATTATGAATGAAGAGTATAATTATTACATACCTTAACTAGAGACAAGTCTATCTCAAGGACATTGGCAAGCTAGAAAAAATTCAAAATTTTTCCATTCTTAGAATTATCAGCACATTACACAGTTGTAATAGACATATGTAATCATAATCAGCAAAATTTGTTATAAATAACTAAGACTCAATAAATTTTGAATTGAGAACCTTTTTATTTCTTAAAAGATTCTTAAAACTATTACAAATTTAGGTAGTTAACTGTAACAATTTAAGATTCCTCACTCTAATTTTATGTCATTTAAAATAAAGAATTCCTATGCAGATCAGTATACTTGACAATTCTTTATATGAAGAATCATAAAAAAGATAATTAACCAAATTATAAATTAATGCAAAGGAAAGTTTTATTAAGCATATATAAGAATTAACTTATGAATAGCGACATCAGGTATATTAACAGTCTCTAATCTCCCTCTGATAGATTCTGAGAATATTTTAACCACATCATTAAGTAATTTCATGTACTCTACCTAAATTTATCCTATAACCTTGAGATTATTTTCATAAGATGTTGCCACACTTACCTCTGCAACGTTAGTGTGCTCGTCTATTGAAACAAATATTTTATAGAGTAGAGTTTCAAAATAATCACCCTGCACTCGATTCATCACAAAGCCTTCAAGGGGAGGAACTAAAACAAAATAGACTTTTCTCAGTGAAATAATTTTATAAAACAAGAAAGTATAATTTAAATATCAGCTCAAAAATAGAAGCCTTTCACTTAGGGACTGAGTACAGCTCTTGATTTATTTTATCCACTCCACAGCAAGTTTCCCAAAACACCCAAAGTTAAGGCCACATACAGAATATCTACACAAAGAGAACTTGGAAGAGAGATCACAAAACTTGCAGAGCAATGTAATTCACTGTGGAACTCTCAGAGTTACAGAGGCAGAGGTAATGCTGGAAAACACAACTCGCTGGGTGCAGCCCAGGGCTGCTTTAGAATGGGGAAGTTTGCGTGGGTTTCTGGTCTGCATGCTTAATGCCTCACAGGCAGTAGGCGTGATGGGGCCAAAGCAGAAAAGCAAAGAGCTAGAAGGAAGCAACCAGGTGGATGGAAAGCACTGGCTCTCTGCCTTTCTCCAACACCCCCACTTTAAGCTAGAAGTGGAGAAATTCACCCACAGTACTGCCACGTTTGCCACCAGTCACTGATAATTTGCCCTTGCAGGTGTCCTACAGTGGAAGCTTCTCAGCAGCTAGTGGTCAGGACCATCTGAAGTACAGCAGTCAGCAGCCACCACTGTTCCTCTCCAAATGAGCACTCATACTCACTTCTATCTCTCTGGCCCAAATGCTCTCCATCTGCCTTATCAGAGAGCTCTCCCTAGCCAACAGTGAAGTGCTATGCTTTCCTTTACCTCCCAAGTGAAAACACACTGGAAAGAGCGTATCTGTGCCACAGCAGAATTTGGGTGGCCCTGTATCCTCAGCCCTAACACAATTTAATTGCAAACAAAACCCAAATTATTCCTAATAGTGAAAGTAAGAAAAAATTCAAGTGCCTAAAATTAAGACACTGAAAAACTACACTGCGCATTTCATGATAGGTTATATACAGTACTTTATTAGATCTGGCTTTTCTCATTTTCTGTTTTACTGCTAATATTTCCAGTCATCTGGAGACTTTCAAGGATTTATTTTAGAAATAGCTTAAAAATTCCATACTTAATATTATTCTTTTCCTACACTCTCATCTGTGTGAAAATACAAATGGATATTTATTGAATGTTCATTAACAATTAGACTTTTACCAGTACTTCATATATACAATTTTACTTAATCATCTTTAACATCCTGAGCTATATGATAGTCTAATCACTCTTCTTTTTGAGATAAAGAAACCAAGGCACTAAGAGTTTAGAAATTTTCCTAAGTTACATCTGTATCTAGGCAGAAAGAAGGTAACTCTACATAAAAAGATATGGATGAGTCTCTAGTAAATATTGTTAAAAAGTATGAACTAGCGTACCTATATGTATAAACATAGTCACAATCTATCTGTATAAAAATTAAGGATGTGCTCGTACATGCCTATATGCAAAGGTACACTTCCAGAAGGATACACTAGAAATTGAATGTGCCTACTGAAAAATGAACTGAGCGGCTAGACACAGTAGTGGGAAGCAGACTTTTTACACCGTTTGTAAATTTAGAATTTTGCATAATTATTCCCTACTCAAAAATATGTTTAAAATAATAGGGCCAGGCATATAGCTCAGTGGCACAGCTCCTGTCTGGCAAGGACAAGGTCCTGAGTTCAATTCCCATACCAAAAAAAAAAAAATATATAGGAAGAAAATGCCTTGGAATAACCAAGAAAATTGTACAAACAGACTCATAAGGAAAGCCTGGCCATAACTAATTAAAAGTTATTACTCTAAATCACTACACTCACTAACAATATAATATCAGTGGGGGGAAAAGGTATTAGATCCAATACAGAAGTACATTCATTATCTAACAAAAATCATTTTTCCTTTCAGTAGTAATGAGTTACGGGGAGGAAAAAAAACTGCTAGCATTTATTTAAATGCTACTCACCATCCAAACAGAACAGCAAGCTGGGCCCTTATTTCACACCAAATACAAAAGTTCCAGACTACAGATTTGGATATAATGTACTTCAATCACAGACACAAACCTTTCAAGCATAGCAGAAAGGAAGGAGCAATAAAAGGGCAGGTATAAAATATGCAATTAGAAAGTATGACGAATGGTGGAATACATTTCACTTACCAACAGAGCATTTCAAGAGCATTCCTTTTAATGGTGACAAATCAAAGACTGATCTTTTCAAGTGGACCTCAAATGAGCCAATGTCAGTTCATCAGGTAAGAATAGGGACTAGAGTAATGCTTTCATATTTTCCAACCGTGACAGGGAGCCACTACCACTTTCTGTTTTGCTAAAATGTTTTCAAATATTAAAACTAAGGTGGGCATGGTGGCAGAAGGATCATGGTGAGTTGAAGGCCAGACTGAACTACATAGTGAGACTCTCTCAAAAAGTAAATTAAATAAATAAATAAAAGTATAAAACTAGTATTCTATGTTGTTCCATCATCAACTATACAAACACAATTACTTTTCTAGCTTTCCAAACAAAACAGAACTCATGCATACACAAGGATCAAAACGTCTTATTAAAGAATCATAAGCCCATCCTAACACCAATAAAGGTCAGGACACACTACAGTAACACTAACTTATCAAGATTCAACACTGGTATGAACAAGTATATCTATAACAAGTCCTGTCATCACTCATTTGGTAACAGTAAGGCTATTCCTTACAATCTGACACTATTTGATTATACAAATGAGTATCTTAGTATTTTTTTAAAATTATATTCAAGAGCAATAACAAAAACAACAGTCTGGAAAACATACTGTAACACACACCTGAATTAAAGTGCTTTTGCAAACTGGCAAGAAATATAAACTATAGGGAAAAAGCATCACTCTGTGTTCAATGTTAATTCTATTAATCCTATAGTATCAAAACACTGAAAATAACATAAATAACCAGGAACAGGGGAGTGGCTTAATAAACTGACACATCCATTAGGTGTAGAAGAAAATACACAGGCTCCTAACACTGGCATAACTTGAAAAGGTGGGTAGGAGGGCAGGAGGAAGAGAGACAGGAGGAAGAAGGACAAGAGAGACTGCAGCAACGTGAGACACAGGTATATTAAGAGAAAATGAAGAACACAATTCTACATTACTGAATATGTGCAAGAATTGTTATGCACTGAACAAAGGAACAAAAGGTGACATGAACTTATAAAAACACTGATTTCATTTGAAACCATGAAAAATTTATCTTGAAATTCCATTATTTTAATACAGTATGATACCAAAATAACATAAAAATAAAATAATAAGTTCACATAAAACCATCACAGTGGATTACAATATGACAAAGAATAAATGCTTTTCTTTGAAAAATACTAAAATCTACAATTCTAGAATGTCTAACTTACTAGGACAATGATATGCAGTGCCCAGCACTGAATAACCATTCAAAGCTGCTGAAAAGCTTGGCCCAGACTTACCTGCTATACAACTGTCATCAGATATTGGTACATCCAGATAAATAAATCCTTTATTATATAAACCTACAGAAGTAAAAGCATTTTTAGATGGAATACTACATAATAGTACTTTTTAAAATGATTCTTGCACTTCTACAAAGATTCTTAAAACTGAATGCTACATGAACAAAAAAGGAAAATAAAGAAAAAGCATTATATTAAAAGTTTTTAAATCTTAGTTTCCTACACATGCTTAGAACTATAAAATTTTTCTTTCCATGCATTTGTATAAACTTCTAGTGTATGTAGCTTACTACAGACACACTGGAAAACAAGACTATGATCAAATTTCAAACAATAGCATGCCTTAGCAAACAGTACTATTTGTCCCTAATCAATAAATAACTGCTATTAATTATTGCTGTTTAAAATAAATTTTTATTTTGACAAAAAACCATTTCTACTAACCACTTACTATGTACTATATTGTAATCTAGTGATCCAGAGAGTTGAGGGCCTGAATCGATGATCTTATCAATAGCGCATTTCTCAGGCAAAGTGCATATCTAAGAAAAGCAAAACAGTCTCAATTAAGTTCTGCCCAAACTAACTAACCCATTTAGTCTCCCAAAATCTACTCAATGATTAGATGTCAACAGCTGAATAACTATACTTTTTTCACTTATTACTACAGAATTCAAACCAAAAAAAAACCCTATGCACATAACCATGACTTGAGATGAAAATATGCTACCAAAAGAATTGGGGATCTAAGTCAGCAGATATGACCATATCTGCTAGTTAGTAACAAGTGCCTACTAACAAACACCACTATGTAGTCTTCTTTGAACTGGAGTCACAGCCACTAGCAAATCTGATTCCAAATCTTTTCAATCAGACATTCACTCAAACTCCACAGGAATATTATCGGTGAATGAAGACTCAATCAGCTTATGACAGTCCCACATCTCCATGAGGAAGTATGTAGTTACACTGAAGCAAAATTTCTAACTCCATTCATTGATTTTAATAGACTCTGCAAAGAAAAATCCAAAACAGACCAAAAAAAGTTCATATACTAATTTATCTTCCCTCCATTACACATAATACGCCCTGGCTTCCAGGTTTCCTCATCACCTGTCTCCCCTTTTCCTCTAAACCATCATCCCTTATAAAATGTATAAAGCTTGTATCAAATACAGTTATACTATATTTTATTTCCCTTGATCTTAACACTATCAACCCAGCAAAGCACTAATCATTTTAATACAATGGCTCAACACAGTGATTAATATACAGGTTGCCTAGCAAACTGCCTAGGTCAATGATGACGAAACTTTTAAAGATGAATTCCCCAACTGGAATCTAAAACCCACTTACCGTATTTATCACGAAAGGTCAACACTGCAACTAAATCTAAATACTGAAGTTTTAGCTTAGAAAAAACAACTCATACATTAACATCTTTTGTGTTAAAAGAAAAACAACACACATGCCATAGGTTCGCCACCACTGGCCTAGGTGAAAAATACTTGCCCACCACACTACCACTGTGATCTGAGCTGTTAAATTAACTGCTCCATGCTCACTTTTCTCATCTGTGAAATGGAGAACCAACTTGTACTTTCTTCTGTAGTTGTTAGGAGAATTGAGTGAGACAATATTAAAAAACACTTGGAATAGCCATATCTTTGTTGTTGATAACTATGGCTTCACATGTCACTTTACATAAAATGTCTACTGGATTAACAGCCCCAGAAGACTGTACCTGAACCAGGTCAAATCTCCCTCATCGTTAAAGATTATCTTGGAAACTCTACCAATATTCTAGCCTACTAAGATCACTTTTAACTTTTAATTCAGTTTTCTGCAGGAAAATCAATGGCATTACCTTCTAAAAATACTTTATGACTGTATTTAAAAGCTGCAAAATAAGTTAAGAAAAGTTCTATAAGTAACTTTTACAGATCTCTACCTTGATGTCATCTTCTGTGATATATCCAGACTGCACCACCCACCACGCCTCAATGGCAATTTCCACCGGCTTTATTGGTAGAAGATCACGAGCCGTTTTCCTTCTGAAAAATTTCTGCCATGGTACAAACATCTGAGAATTTGCAGTCAATCTAAAGGATTATTTTCTTTTTTTTAATCAGTTATATAATAGGATTGTTTCTAACAAGCCAAATATATTATTAGGCTCTCATGTTTGGAGATATATTGAATGGAGAAAGTCACTCTTAAACTATTTCATATAAATTATTTGAAACACTCATAATTAAGCCTGGATCAAAATTCACAACACTAATGAATCACAACAGCTGAAAAACACATTTGAAAATATGCACTTATTTCACGCATTAAGTGAATTCTGGACAAGTAAAAAGGCAAACAACAAAATTAATTGTTAGAAACAGACATTTCCTGCTGTAGATATTTTAACTCAATAATGATTTATGCTAAAACCCAGAGAATACTGACTTGTATTAAGTATATTTTATTAGATCAAAGAGGTTACACTTCATTATTTCTACCACTTTAAAAAAAACTGTATATGAAAGCCAAACACTGAAAAAAGGAAATGACTTACTTTTGATGACCTACACTGATTCATAAGATCAATATACTGGTTTCTTCCTATGCCAAGAAGCCTTAGACCTGAAAGAAAAGTCTTTCCTTTAAAAATACAGACAATAAATAAATACATACATACGTACATACTACTTCTTGAAATGTCAGTATATTCAAAGTGATTTTAGGAAAATCCTCAGCTTGTAGTCATCTTTTGATTACTGACTGGTATGGCCTATCAATATCAAATTTAAAAAAGAACTCTTCAAACAAAACATAAAAGCAAATTGAACTGCGGGAGAGATGAGTTTAGACAGACACTTTTGACAATGCTAAATAAGCACATTTTTAAAAAGGAGAAATCCTAATTTCAAGAAGTAAAAATGTACTACTCAGCAAAAGCTTCTTATATGAAGAACTATTACATTTCAAATACATACAGTACATCATTAAAATAAACATAATAAAACACTAACAAATTATGTTGGTTAAAAATTGAACATCAAAGTGTAAAAATATTCTGCCCAAATTTTCTTCCTCTATTTGCTATTCATATAACCCAAATATCAGAAAGAACTTTATTCTCTAGAAATAGTATAGATAATCTTATTATTCTGATTCTATCATCTAAAATTACTTTTAGACTAAATTTTATATTTGGTTATTATATGATAAAATTCCCTGTTCTCATTTTTCATTTATTTCAGGTTAAAAACATTACAATACGGAAAGAGACCAGCACACACGCACGAAGACACAATCTAAAAATTACCTCCTTCAGCACAATGAAATACTTACAGTCAGCAGCAGTAAAATTGGGCAATGAGTCATAACTTTTCTCACTGTTCATAATGTCCTTTTAAAAAGAAAAAATTCAAAATGCAAGATTTCCTTAGACAAAAGCGTGTGTGTAATATATACAGCTATAGACAGAGTAACAAGTATTACAAGAAGCACTGACAGCAGAGTTTGTCATCCTAAAGCATACATGCCACACTGATACTGTGGTTCTTAATCACAGTCCCAACCCAGTAACTGAAAGGCAGACTTTCAAGTCTGGTTTTCTTACAGCACTATGAATCCCAGAAGGTCACGCTATAACCTCAGCCCTGTGGAAGCTATGCAAGGAACACCTCTACTACAGCTCAGGCTTCCAGCTTCCCCACTCATACCTGATCCTACGTTCCTACCCTGGGAGAAGGCCAGACAGTGTGTCACAGCTCCATCAACCTGCATCCAAAACACCTCCTATCGACAAAGATTTTAACCACTCAGCAGCCTTTGCTCCTATAAGTCTCAGTGGTGAGAGTTAAACCCAGTATCCTGCTTTCTCCAACTCCAATCTGTTTCTACAATAATAAACCAACCGTTTACTTCATGATTAGACCCATTTTCAACCCAGGAGCTAAACACAAGGGCATAAAAAAAGAAATCACACAGCAGCAAGCACCCACGTAAGGCTGGCATGAAAGCTGGAAAAAGTACAAAAAATTCATCAATCTTGTTGACCTTGTAGATGAAACCAGAAAAGTAAAGAGACAGCAATAACTATTCTACGTACTGATTAACTGCCACTACTCCACTTCTTCATCATGCTGCTCAGCCTGTCAGACTTCAAAAGGAGGGACACGGGAAATGGGACTGTGGACATGCCAATGGAAAGTGGCCTACAGAGTTACACAAAGGCACCACATAGCACAGGGAGCTGACCTTCCCTTGGAGCAGGTTCCCAGCTTCTCTGGCTATAAGTTTTCCCCTGTTCTTCATGTAGCTAGTGAGCCCAAAACAGCAACACTTGGACTTAATAGCAAACCAGTACTAGGTAAATACTGCTGATCTATATACATAAAGCTCACTTCAACAAACAGTATATAGCTAGTTAACTTTATTCAACACAAGCCAAACACAAGCTGCCTTTGGAAAAGGATAAAAACCAAAAGCTAGTAATTACAAAAAGAGACATGGGACTACTAACACATTTCTCTTTCTTGAAGCAAACATTATATAATGTGTCTGTGTCATGATTTATTTATACAGTTAGTGAATAAATATATTACATTTCTCTGCATTTAAAGATTGTCACCCACATTTTCAACCTTAATTATAAATTAAAACCAATACATTTTATACAGACTCTGCATAAATGACTAATTAATACCAAATAGTACAAAAAGTCAACAATACCTTCAAGAACACTAGAAAAACAGGTACCTCCCCACAGTGAAAACATCAATGATGACTACTTGTGCAAGTGTGGCTGACAGTCAACTTGTAACCAGTCATCAGTTCATGCTATAATTTCAGAAACAATGTCTGCTGTAGGTGCAGAGCTGGTCATCAGCTGCAAAGCGTTCTGCCATGTAGTCCCACCCCGTTCTTACCAGTTCACTCACATGGGAAACTTACCTCCATGATCCCAGTGTAGTAGGAAAAGGGTGTGATCCTCAGGCCCTTCACCATGATATCCGATAGATGGTAAGGGTACAGCATGAGATGATCACGACTATACTTCAGTAGCTCCTCATAGTATTTCCGTTCATCTTTCTTGACATGTTTAACTACAGGAAAGCAGGACATTTTCAGAGCTTGCAGGTTTCTTACCGTTATTATAACTAAATGTACTAAGAAATGCTTTACACACCAATTTAATTTTTTTTTAAGCATGTAAATTAGAAAAGAACCAATAGCCAGGTGTGGTGGCTCATGCCTATAATCCCAGCATTCAGAAGGCTGGGGTAGGAGGATTGCTGTGAGTTCAAGGCCAGCCTGAACTGCATAGTGAAATCTTGTCTTAAAAAGATAAAAAAATTTTAAAAAGAAAAGAACCAATAAAATATTCTAAGTTGGAAGAAAGGAATAATTATAGCACAAGAAATAGCTTTAGAATATGTAAGCAAAAATAAATAAGACAGATAAGTAAAGAAATAATTCTTATCAAATCAGAAAATAGGCATGGAACAGTAACATGCTTTCTCAAAGGTACAAAGCACAGTCTATTAAATCATACAATTCCTTTCTATATAACTTTATAAGATAGCCAAATGCATGCTAGTTTTCAGTAAGTCAAGTATATTTTTAAAAACTGTTGACTTTTTGTTTTTTTTTTTTTTTTTAATGCAAAAAAGCCCTTTGACTTTCACGGAAAATGTTTATACATAAAACCTATCACTTAAATATTATGCTTAAAACTGACAAATGAGACAGGAAAAACTAGCAGGGCAACAGAACAGAATAACCAGTTATCTGACAAATAAAAAGCAAATTGTTTTAAATAGGGTAAAAAAGTATCATCGAACCAACTATGTTTAAAATTTGTCCCAATTATAGGAGAAAGCATTTTTCACTTAAGCTGTATTATTTACAAAATGTATAGCTATAAAGCAAAATTGAAGTTGAAAATTAAGAACTCATGTACATTTCCTCGTCTGGCATATTTTCAAGTAAAGGAGGGCATTGAATTAAGATTATTACTGTACAGAAAAAAAGAATTTATAAACTATAATCAATAATCTATGCTAAAAGACAATTTTCATCAGAATTAGAAAAATATACTTGCTAATACAAACTGTTAAGTAGAATGGGTCAGTATGGTTTCTTAAACTCTGTACATAAAATAACTCTAGTACCTGTACTGAAAAGATAGGTTAGATTTATTAAAATTAAGTCAGAAAAAGTCATTTCCACTTTCATATAAAAATGTCTGTACTTACCTAAGTTATTTCTATATCGTAACTGATTGCGGATACTGTACAGGACAACTTGCTTGTCATATTCTCTCTGTGAATTTCCAAGACTCTAAAAGAAATTTCAGATAGTTATTCAACAGCTTCTAAAATCAATGGTACCTTTTACCCCACAAACTTTCAAAGCCATGACTCCTATTTTTATCCTACCTCTAATTTCCAAAACTGAAGAATATTTCCTTAAGTTTCCTTTATCTCTTTTGCTGTGGTATTAGTGCAAAAATTCAATGTGTTTTCTTTCCAGCCTGCCTTTCTAAAATGACTTACTGAAATTACCCAATGCAAATAAAAGAGCAGTTAAATTTTACTTACAAAAACTTGCTCCTTGAATGCCCCCAATCTGCATGTGTTACATGGATGGATGAGTGGTTTTCTACACCTACATTTATTTAAGAATGGTAACTAAGGACAGTTATTTGTAACTGAGGACTATGATTATTAAAGATTGAGTTCTAGAGAATGTACATTAAGCCTGCTTCTTTAAAATGCCATTTCCTTATGACTTCAATAGGAAATATGGAGACAAATTTTAGAATTCTGACACAAAGCCATTCCTTGGTATCCATGGGCACTGGTTCCACAATTCCAAGGATACCCAAACCCATGGATGCTCAAGTCCCATTAAAAAGGCACAGTATTTGCATTAACCCTACACATACCCTCCAGTATACTTCAGATCTTCTCTAGATTACTTAAATACCTAACACAATATAAATGCTAGGTAAATAGATGGTACACTGTATTGTACCAGGACAATGCTAACCAAACAGTTTGTACATGGTCAGTACAGACACAAATTTTTACATTTTCAATCAGTACCTGCTTGAACCTCCATATCCATGGAGAGAGGGCCATCTGTATTTTTTAATAAGCAAAATACTTTCTAGCAATGCATTTAGTGTTTTAACTTCAAAGATGAAATGTTAAAGCAAAGAATAAATATGCTTGACCATCAACATCACAGGTAATGTGTGTCCAGAAACTTAATTTATGACTACTATCTACTTTCTAGTTACTAGGTATGCTCTCTCCATACCTAGATCCACTGTAATTCTTATAGGTTTTTAAAAGCCAAAGTAAAAATTCATACATGTATCTTTCATTTAAGGCACTCTTCAAAACAAGACAGATGAAATGCACATCTAAATAAACAGGCTCCTAACCAGAAATACTGGTAGATAGCACTTTAAGAAAAAATGGAACATGTAAGAAAATTGCCTTTCCTCTTGTACCTAGAATAGTTTTTCACAATTACACAGAATTCACACTACTACCAGAATATGCTCATACTGTTTTCATGTTTTAACACTGTAAATGGTTAGAAGTGGATTTCACTGTGAAGAAACCACCCCTCCATCCTCTAGACATAGCACTGCAGCCAGGGTCATCAGTACTGAAGATATTTAGATCTGAAATGACACACTTTCTGTCAAATTTTTTAAGGTTTTCTCCAAGTCTACTGCCAAATGAAAGTTTCTTTCTTACAAAACACACACATATGCAAACACACAACCACACAATTTTGCTAAAACCTTAGCAGGTTCCCAATGTGATCTTTTGTTACTGTTTCAAAGTAAGTCTTTGAATTTAGTCTTAACAATTTTATTCCTTTCAAACTCTTTTTCTAGCAAGTCCAGAATGCTTTATTTCAATAGAATATTTATTTTTAAAAGAATCAAGATTTGTTTTACTTATAAAGCAAGTTACACAAAATATAAGGGTCCATTATTTGTAAGCCTCACTGGAGAATACAAAAGCTGCGAAACATGTAAGTTTTTGTACTAGGTATGGGATGACTGGTCCTAATCAATATGTGTGTGCAGATAAATACCTAAAAATTCTTCCCTAGCCAAGTGTGTAAAATAAAAAGACTATGTTCAGAGATTCTGTGCCCCAATCACCACCAGCCATACCCAAATCTCCCACCATCCACATTTTAAAACATTGTTGCCAATCATAGATGTAATAGGGTTCAGGAGTTCTTTCACCCTGAGACAATGCTGGCTTTGCAGAAATAGGGACAAGGTCTGACAAATGAAGGGTTACATATAAAGGGAATTATAACATTGTTTAGAAAGTCAGCCTAAAAGCACAGACTTTCTAAAGCCACTGCTCCTAGACACACTAACTCCAGTAAGTATATCCCAAACTGCCCCTCCTCCCAAAATCACATTTTTAATTGACCCTTCTTAGATTACACAGAACCTCCATCATAAGATTTCTCTTAAAATAAATGATCTGTTTATTATTATGAATTGTTTTAAACAATGAGTACACGATAAGTAAACTACAGTAAATCCTAAAAATAATGGCCCCATCCACAATTTTTAATTTTTTTAAGTCTAACACAACCCATAGCATATTAAAAATATTTCATCTCATCTACAAAAAAGTAATTGGCTTGAACTACATTTTTTTAAAAATCTAAATCTTTTCCCTCTTTCAGAACTAGGAAATATATGAGTCATTTCCAAACTATGCTCATCAAAACTTACTGGAAATCCTATCATCAGAACTTACAATATCTACAGATGCCAAAAGACAAGCTCTTTCCATATAAAGAATATTCCCCACTTTTACACTGACTGAGCTTTGGCTGCCCAGGAAATATCTCAGGCTGATACCCCATTCATTCATGCCATAAATATTTATTAAAAACCAACTACGTGCCTGCTGCTCACAACACAAAAGCATAATATAACCAGAAAATGCACCATGGTGGCTTAGTGTTATGATGAAACAGTGCTATGGCAGGATACCCAGGGGCAACTCTTCCGGATTTAGGAGGTCAGAATAACCTCATAATAGACAGGAATTCCTGAAGGAGATTCAAAAAGAAGCCACAAGTACTAGAAGAGACAGGCAGTGGTAGGACTAAGCTTGCATTTTAGAAACCTCATTCAAGTGTAGTGTGAAGGAGTAGGAGGGTCCTATTCTGACTGAGGGCAAGAAAGCAGGCAAAGAGCTGAAGTGGTAATCTAGGATAGAGCCTGACCTAGGAAAACAATGGTGGGGCTCAAGTCTTAGAAAAGAAACTGGTACAGATGAGTTTTTCAGCATCTACCAATGACCAAGTTTATCCTATGCTCAAACAGCTATAATTTAAGAGATTTTGCAAAACAAAATTTTTTTTAGTTTAATTTGGTATTTGGACCTAATCTTAACACTGTCCTGTGATTATTTTTAATTATTATCATAAGCAAGTTTTAGGAAGCCTTCTGTCAGTACCTGACCACTTACTTTTCATTATACATTAATTTTGAGAAAAAAATGGTAAGAAAAATAGGATTACTGGTCTCCCAACTATCTCTAGCTATGTCACAGAACTCCAAAGGAAAGTGTCCAACTAAGCCTTCACTCAAACTTAACAAGAAAACATGTTCCTTCAGGAGTAGGGCTTTGTTTTTCCAATTACAGATCAACGTGTCTGGGCAACCACTGACACCCAAGAATTCTAAGTCCCTGAAATTTATCTTTCTACTTCCCTGAGCTTTGATATCATTTAAGTAAAAGCATGTTCTCTGCATGATATGCATCACCAGACCCCCATATTATTCATTTACTACTGCTGGGGGACGGGTAAAACAAGCTGCAATAATCTTTATACCACCACCACTACCATTCCAAGCTTTCCAAAATGCCAATGACCAGTTCCAAAGAAAAACAGAAGGCTACTCTCAAATAAGGAGGAGGACCTGAAGGTCAGAGAAAGTGTTTTATATGTAGCACATATCAGAACATTTCTTCATCACAGTCACCACCCACCCACCCTTTATGTAGTATTTATTCACTTATTGGTTTACTGCTGATCTTTCTGTGCCAGAATATTCGTTCCACGAAGGCAGGATTTCTGTCTTGTTGACAGCTGCAAATTACCTGCACTCAGAACAAGGCACACGTCCTTAATAAATAAATACCTGTGAAACATCTGAGTAAAACTGCCACTCAAAAATTTGAGCATTAACTCTCAAAACCCCTGTCACTCTCGTTGACATATCTCTAACAAACTCATCTTCTCTAAGGGCGACGTCCAGTGAGACAAAGTGGGTCAGCCCCTTGAAAACCCGGTGCTGACTGCTTCTTCCGCCTAGTCCACGCCCAACCCCGCGCCCTCACCATCCCCACCCCCGAAGGCCACAATACTTGGCCAATCCCCAACTTCGCTATACCCAGTTACTCAATATTCTGAAGATCTGCTCTTCCACTTGGCCAAGTTTTTCAAACTGATGTCCCAACCCCTGGGAAAACCTTTATCTCTTCTGGCTCACTAACTCTCATTGGCCCCCGAGGCCAGCTTAAACGCCTTCTGTACACATCCTCGCCCAGTCTCCCTGGGCGCTTTCTTATTCCCACATATACAACACGAAGGTGCGTTTGCGCGCCTGTCACCCTACACCCCATGCATTAGTTTCTCGTCCTCGTCCCACCAGCCCGAAGTTCGGTGGGGTCAAGGACCGAGTCCTAAATCTCGGCACCCTAGGCGTCTGGGGGACGGAGGCCGGCGCGCGCAAGGCTCCAGGCGGGTCCTGGGGACACCGTTCTACCCCTCGGCGATGGCGTCAGCAGGCGCCCCTGGCGCGGCCCGCCGCGTTCCCTCTGCCCCGGGCCGCGGGTCGGTGTCCCGGAGCCGCTGGCGGGGAGAAGGACAATTTCTGCCGACGGAGGCAGCCCGCGCCGGGGCGAGGAGCAGGTGACGGGAGGGCGGGGCCGAGCCAGCCGGGCCGGCCCCCGGTTCTGCCCTACCTGCCTCACGTTGGCCGGCAGTTTGCTCCAAGGATAGTTGTGGCGGATGTGGAACTCCACGTCTATGTTCATGATGCCGGAGCCCGGCCAGCGGCGGTGGCCGCGACCGCGGCTGAGACGACGCCTCCCGCCTGCCCGCCCGCAGTCTGTCAGGGGACACGCGGGAGGGCCCGCGCCTCACACCACGGAAGGCTCGGACTGCCCCATGGCCAGGCCTCCCGACAGCTCAGCTCAGCCCCGCCACTGGGCACAGCAGTAGCAGTGGTGGCGACAGGCGGCTTGCGCCTCGGAAGCTCCAAGTTTCTTCCTAGTTTCGGCCCACCGGAAATGTCTCTGCCTTACGTCACTTCCGCCCTCTAAAGCGCTCAGGAGCGGGGCTCCGAGGGGCGGGGCTCCGACTGGCCGTCCCGCCCCCTGCATTGGACAGGCAGGGTAATGTGGAGGGTTCCTGCACCCGCAGGAGGCAGGCCGACGCCCGGGCTCCGGCTTCTTTTCCTTCAGTCCCGGGTGAATGGGGAAGATACAGTAGTCGCTTGGGTGTACACTGTCGTTTTTGGATGACCCAGTGTCCCAAATATGTGACCCTGGTTGGCCCAAAATAGGCGGTTGCAGGCACGTGGCCGGATCTGAGGGAGAGCCCTGGGCAAGGCCCACAGCTGGCTTCCGGCCGCCGGGAAGAGAAGGAGACCCTGGGCTCACCCGAGCCCCAGCCCGCGGCCAAGCGCCGATCTGGAGCCCTGCCTCCTCCCAGGTGGCTGCTGTGCCTTTGTAGCACCTTCGAAGATCCAGATTCTTAAAACGCAGAGCTTCGCGAGCAGCGTAGTTCAATAGCTAGTGCAAGTCGCAAAGGCCCAAGATGATCTGGCAGTGGCCCTGGCCAGCTTTCATGCGCAGCCTCTCGGTTTCCACTTTGGAAAATGCCAAGTTTCTGCTCTGCCAGATGCCTCCACATTTTAAAGGCAGAAAACCAACATATCTTCACAGGACCTCTACAGCAGGTATTTAGGAGCAAGTTCTTGCAGAATTCATTACACTGCCTTAAGCAGTTCCATGATCATTATAACTGGCAGACCGGAGATGAGTTCAGTATTTTTCTAACAATGTGAGTTTCAACTGATTGATATATACTCGACTTTGCTAGTAGATACCTAGCCCACGTCCCAAAAGCTGGGAAGTCTGATGTGTAGCTGAAGCCCCATTACATCTGTTTATCTGAAACAAATGTAAACACTGTCCTTGCCTAGGTGTACTGGTCCCATTTTACTCAACTATAGTAGCTTTGGATCCTTTCTCTACAGACCTTTGTCAGCATTGCTAAAGTTAAGTCCAACTGTGAGACATTAACTCAGCAAATACTCACCTGCCTACTGTGTATTAGGCCCTTGACTTGGAATAGATCTTTTTCATAACCCTGTTACTATCCCAGTGTAGCAGAAGAGTGAACTGAGGCTTGGCAGGACAACATGAAGGCTCACAAGATCACTCAGGTAGTAGGACGGAGCCTGAGGCATACTCTAGAGGCATCGCTTGAATTCCCCAAATCCGACTCTCTTTGAACCATGCCGCCTCCTGTTCAAATTTAGATAATGTTCATTTAAAGAGAACATTGTAAATCCCCTTATAATAATTTTTCATAATTGTACATGTAGAAAAGCCCATATTCTTCCAAAGCCGAACTTTGATCTAATGCAAGAACAATGAAAAATAAAAAAACTTAATTTTTAAGTCTCTCCAAGCCATTATTTTAGCTAGTTACAATAATAAAGCAGGAGTGTGCTTGTTAAACTTATTTTTTATTAACAAATATTAAATGTATCCTGGACGTATCAAAAGTTACAAAATACAAGCAGAGGCCACTAATGGTGAACTTCTGAGTGTTAAATCAGCAAGGCACAAATCTTTGGAAGCTTGACTGTGGTAAATAAAAAGATTCTAAGATTGGTAAATCACTGGACAAAAAAAGTAGACTATAAAGGAGGAAATGATGGGTTAAAGCTATGTGAACAGGAAGAACACAATTCCTTTAGAGTAGGAACTGGTGACAGAGTTTGGTTTATGAAAATACAGGGTGCTAATTATAGCACTAAGCTGTCTCCTTTCCCCCAAGAGGGCCCAGTTTTTGAGAGAATGGAAACAAAGCAGTTCAGATAGTTCTTAGGTTAACCCACAAGGCCCAGTTCTCACTTTCTGGAAAGTTGAGAAACAGGACCGCTCCCCAGATGCCAGGAAGGCCAAAACAGCTGCTCATCAGGCTCTGCATGCAGCGCTCATTACATCATGGCGCTTTCTTAGTAAACATTCGTCTCCATTCTTTAGTTTTAGTACCAAGGCCTCTGCTCTTTCTGCTTCACTAGACCTTTGCTTTTCAAATTCCAGAAAAGTCAGGCACTGTAGAGTGTTAGAAGCCCCATCCCAGAAGATGCTATCCAAATTAACCTTGTAAACAAACAATGTCTTCAAAATAACAAGTGCAATAAGTTGCCTACTAATCTGGCTTTACCAGATTGGATTAAGAACAATTATCCAACTAATCTGGGAAATCTAGTCTTTAGTGACACTACAGGACTCTCTGTTCCCAAAATTTCACAGAAAATAATAAGCAGAAACAACCCTGAAATAAAAGAACTCTCTAATGTCCACACTCACAGACAGAGAACATCATTCCCACAGTAGGAAGAATAATGGCTCCCAAAGATGTCCACTCTAATCCCTAACAAACCTGTGAATGTCACCTAACCTCGCAAAAGGAGCTTTGCAGATGTGATTAAATTAAGGGTCTTGTGATGGAGAGATTGTCTGAGATTATCTAAGTGGGTTCAGCGGGAGGCAGGACTATCAGAGTTAGAGAACATGTGCTGGTAAAGGAGAGGTCAGAGTGATGTAGGACCACAAGACAAAGCAGCTTTTAAGAGCTGAAAAAGAAATGGATTCTTTCTTCCCTACAACCATTTGATGTCCTGAACTGTAAAGTAAAAATTGGTATTGTGGTGTCACTAAGTTTGTAGTAATTTACTACAACAGCAATAGGAAATAAAATCACACTTACCAATAAAATACTTACTACCCAAACAACTGATGCAGCAAATTCTATAATTAAGGCCATATAATTCAAATGCAAATGTCCTTAGGAGGAACAATCACTTTTTAGCCCTGGACTTTTTGGTGTACATGGGTTATCACATCCTTTTCCAAAGACAATTTTGTAAGAGCTTAAGGATCACAGATCAGGAAATAATTTCCAGGAAAAGAAAGAGGAAGAAGTCATGGTAAACATTTTTTATCTTGCAGTTTTGTCAGACCTCATCTTGGTCATGAGTTTGCATCCCAAATGTGCTTTGCTCTATTCCATGAACCAGTTCACCTTCTAGGCCACTCAACACCTTGGCCTAGCATGGTCCCACCTCCCAGGTTTTGCCCTTGCTAGTTTCTCCCCCACCTCACTTTGGATGCCTTTCTCTAGACTGTAAGGAGCAGCTGAAGCTGAAAATTGATCACATGTGTGAGGGGTGAAGCATCCCCTGTCAGAAAAAAGAGCACCTGAGGCAAGCCATGTGATCAAGCTGCTTTGGTCCAGAGAACACCAAGCCTGAGACAATCCAAGCAATCAGTTGCTAGGCTGTCATATGATACTAACTTTGTCAAATGTATAAATAAATATCTCCTATGGTGGTTGAACAGCTCCTTTCTTCCCATCCAGGGAGAGAGAGAGCTCCACCTGACCTCAGCTTTTGTGTCATCTTTATTTTTCCCATCTTCTTGCCATTCTTCTGCCAGGAACTCCAAGAGACACATGAGACACAGCACTAGACCTTTGCACAACAGGCTCCGTGTGGCTTAGGGTGGCCTTCTCCAACTACCCCACGCAGGCCTAACCACTTCTCTCCTTCTTTCTGACACATTACCTTGATTTATGTCCTTTGTTGCAAGGAATCATTATCTGATATTCCCTTATTTGGTTGCTCATTGTTATCTGTCTTTTCATGGAAGAAAAAATTTTGTTCATTCATCAGTTTACCTCCAGTTCCTAACATCATGCATTGCACATAATTTTTCAATATCAATGAATACATTGAATGGAAAGGCTACTTATGTGATATTTGAGACCCCAAATGTCATCATCTCAATTAAGTCTTCCTTGATCTCCTTCTTCAGAAGTGTAGTACGTCCTGAACTTTCTACATCCCTCTCTTCTGCACTGTCTCTCTAAGGTGGAGATGGAATGCATGGGAAATCATGCAATGTCATAACATTGACATCATTGTCAACCCTTTCTGGAGGGAGGCTGCCTCGCTGAGACAGGACTTGTACTTACCCACAGCCACTGTCTCCACTTCTCCCTACTGCTCCCTGCTGTGAACTTGGCCCATTTTGAAAATCATCACACTTGCACTTGGTCTATTTCAGAGTGGAGAAATGTTTCCACACCTTTGTCTGTGTCAGAGGAAAAGAACCTGTAATTGAAGGAGGAAAAGTCAGCCATCCATCCTCTCCTGCCTCATACGCTTCAGAAATACACATTTGCAACTTCTGTGAAGGCTCTACAGTGTGAATCCCTTTGGTTCTTTGCATATGGAAAACCCATCTCTTCAATGCTTACCCCATTTCTCTACTTGGAAAACTCCACAGCCTGTCGCAATTCAGATGGAGTTTGGAAGAATCTGCGTGTGAGGATGGACAGTAGGTAGAGGTGGGACAATGCGGGACTGTTTCTCTTTTTGTTGAGTTTCTGTAATTTTCTCCTGCAAGTGATGCCAAACAACTGAAGAAATATACACCTGTTTTAGAGAAAGATAATTATCATCTCTCTATATATAATACAGAGAACAGTACATGTCTGCCATATGAACTTTATAACTTCTGTGTTTATAACTTTTGTGGTCTGATGTGGAAATTCACATGGCAGTATCAAGCCAGGTCCTCTCAATGCAGAGGCTGGACAATGGTAATAGTTAAAGTGACCACCAGGGGCTGATCTCACACAACATTTCTATACTTAAAAACCTGACTGTTCACTTCCTGGTTTCTACTTTACTTTTAAAACCATTCTCTCAGGGCTTACAGTCCGGGAAACTATTTAATTTGGCTCTACAGGCTTGTAGCATCTAATGCTTCAATTCTTTCTTCAAAATGATTGCTGCTCAGTGGTCCCAAATTCCCCTATTTGTGACTTCTGGTAGCTCAAGCTGACAGGATAAGTTGATTAGCTGCAAAGCTGAATTTGTCCATAGTATTTGAAAATATTTTCAAAGAATCCATGATGGGAAGTAAAACCACCCTGTGAGTGAATGAGGAAGTATTTCATGTTGGTACTCAATTTTATTTTTAAAAAGGCAATGGTTGGACTAGTTGAAAACAGTAAACGCAGGTAAAATAAATGAGATGACCAAAGCCCATGGAAGTGAAGAAACCTCTAATTTCTTCCCATTCGCTCATCAATTTAGTTAAGTGAAGTATGTGAGTGATCTTGTTCTTATAAGATATAGAATGAAAGTGTTTAATGTCAGATTTGTTTTGTAATGAAGGGGAGGTATTTCTAGCAGTATTGGAATCACCTGCAAAGTTTTAAAAATTACCAATATCCAGGCCCCCCATTAGATTAATTATAAAAGAGCTCCTGGGGTGGAGCCCAGGTATTGCATTTGTAAAGTATCTCCAGATAACTGTACTGAGCAACATTTTATCAAGCATCTTTGGGCCTCAGTTACACAATAAACATTAGTTCAAATAAATTTATAACATGGGAAGATTGAAGAATGTTAACTTCTAATATCTAATTCTAATTCTCTTAAGTCAATAATTCCAGGACCAAATATATAATAATTCTTTTGAAAATGCATAATAATTTTCCCAGTTTAGGACTTTTAGTGCAAAAAATTAGCAGCATCTATTCAACATTTGTGAATACAAAAGAAGTAATTTAAAAATTTCCCCACTCCTTGTTAACAACCTGGAGGGCCATGAGGCAGAGAACTACACAATATTCGGCCAAAGTGGAAAGGATATGAGTTAGTGCAACACATAAGGAATTGATCCACGTCAGATCATTTCAGCTTACTTGAGTATATTGTCGCAGTGGCTTAGAATTTGGCTGAAATGGAATAATTTTTTATTTCCTTCTATTATGTCATTCAAATTCTCCACCTTTAGTAACACATAATCCTTCAACTGCCTAACAAGAAATGCATGTTTGTCTACTAGTGTAAGCTTCCATCAGGGGTTAAATTTGAGGACAGTAGGATGTGGAGGACCTCAGTTGTTTCCATTTTGGCTGAACCTGACCCTGTTTCCATGTATTGACATGTACACAGCTGGCTAGGACTTTTCCTTATCCATTTAATTGGCTTTAAGCACTGCATATAGGTCCAGCCGAGGTGCTGATGGCAGTCTTTGAAGGTGTCAGGCATGTTTCCCCAGAACTAACCCCGCATTGTTCCCTTGTGTGAGCACGGATGAGGCAGGACAAAGAGCCAATGCTCCATGCTGTCAGCTGGGATTGAGCCTTGAAATAGAGGCTATGACTTCCTGGGGCTTCAAACATTACACATCAGAGCTGAAGCAGCCCAAAACATTAGATACTATCTCAATTGTGTGATGCAGATTACTCTTTCTGCATATCCTTCTCTCTGCAGATGGCAGAGATGATTTCAGGCCTCCTACCTAGCCCAGCTCACAGCACTCACCTACTTCCCACCATTCTCACAGTCACTCATCCTCAAACCACTCCTTTCTTCATGAATGAATAAAACCCAGGTTCTGCCTTGGGTCAAGGCCTTTGTTCCACATAGCCATCATGATGGCTGGACTTAGGACACCTTGGCTCCCCATAACTACAATATTACCTTAGTGTCTTTATCCTCACCATAGCTTGCACTGGAAGTGGTAGATTGGAATTAACTCACTAGAATTCCAATAACTTTTCATGGGATTGCAAACATGAACTTCCTGGACTACAACAAGGACTGGGAAGGGTTCTCTACTGTAGGACAGTTTGGTGACCTCTATAAATGAGATATGAGTGAGACACTACTTTCTTGGCTACAGTTACAACTGATTCTGGGAAAAGGTCAGTCGGCTATTTCTTGGCTCATATCTGGACGTATTCTCTGCATTACAGAAATGTGGAATTCTCTTTCAAGTAAATTTAGTTAATGACCACATCTTTTTTAAAAAGTATGTAGTACATAGTCATTTTTTCATTTTCATTTTCTACTTTCCTTAGAAAGCCAACTTCATTATACACCTAACACAAGCAGACCCAGAGAAGCAAACCTTGAATAAAAATTAGTCAAGAAGCCGCAGATGTCTATTTGCTGTTAAAAAGATAAGGCTCACTGCAAAGAAAGGCAAAAGGGAAGGTTCAGCTTTTAAATATAACCAGGACTTTGAGCCTGAGCAAGCCAGTAGCCTTGAAAGGCAGGCTTTGTTAAGAAGAGACTTTCAGGATTCTTATAGCTTTCTCTGGCAAATCTTTAGGGAAAACAGGGTGAGGAGGTAGACAAAAACTTCAAAATGAAGCATTTTCCTGCAGAAAACTCAGCCCTGATGAAATGACTGAATTTAAACAGAAAATACTAAATTCAGTCTTTTTTATTGGTACTGGGGACCAAATTCAGGGGCATTCTACCACTGAGCTATAACCCCAGTCCTTTTTATTTTATATTTTAAGACAGGGTCTCATTAAGCTGCCCATGCTAGCCTTGAACTCGAGAGTAGCTGGGATTACAGACATGTGCTACAATGCCCAGCTAAATTCACTCTTTCCATTTATGGATTTAATTCCTTCTCCCCCACATACACTCCTCCCACTACCCAGTGGGGTGAGAATATGAGAATGATTATGTCTACCATAGGAAATAATGCAACCGGATTTTCTTTCTGTAAGTGAACGGTTACAAAGAAAGACCTGTTTTTTGCACACAGGAGATAGGAGCAAGACTGACTTGAAGTGCGAATCCCTTACTATATGCTTCCTGAGATAGTATCTATTTCCACATGTTAGGACTTCCCAAGAGCACTCAGGAGGGCTTCCCACAAGGGGAATGAGGCAGGTTTTCATGGCCCACTCAGGAAAAGCAGTCACTAGAAGGACCCAAACTACAGCTTCCTAAAGAGCCTATATTCAATGGGAATTGAAAATCTTTAATCCAGAAAATTCTGACAGCATCAGTGAAATTAATATACAAGATTATAACTAATTCCCAAATCAGAAAGAAACACATTCATTGCATTTGGGGCTAAAGGAAATTGCAGAGGAAAATCTCTCACTCTATAAATAGGAGAAGAAGATAAAGTAAAATAAAATAACCCATACCAAGATCCCACCACAACCCTGATCCTCAGGGGTCAACAACAAGATATAGTGTTAGCAATTGATTTTTCCCCTGCTGTCAATTATTGACTCTGATTATAGAAATCTGAAGTCAATCTGAGAGTTAATTTAATGAAAAAATATATTCTTTCACCAAATATGGACTAAGTGATTTCCCTGTGCAAGGCTCTATGCTAAGTAGTTAGGGCCACAGAGATGGTTAAGATGTGATTCTGCCCTTAAGATCTAAGGATCTAGTACCTAAGTCAGTGAAATATGAAGTAGAACATACAGAGGAGTACAAGATACTAGTGGAAGGAAACAGACCCTCCTGGTAAGGACTCTGGAAACAATCACCACTGGTGCTTTCCAAAAATATTTGTAGATTGCTTTATATGGGCCAAGTAATCTGACTACTGCAACTATCAACACTCTCACTTCCTTTTAAAACTTCATTAAAACTTCATCTAGACATGGCTTCCTACTGAGCTTTTTAATGCAGAGATAGATCGGAAGCCTGTGGAGGAGAGGGTAAAAATACCTGGTTATTGTCTTTACATTCTGATGAACATATTCAAATGTGGAGAATGGACTACCTTAAAACCTGTTCTGTTTTTGCATAGAACCAGTAACAAATTCTTGATATGGTCGAACACTGGGCCAAGAAAGAATAGTGGACCGGTTTAAATGTTTAAAGATACTAATGATACTCATAGTTTCTTGCCAAGCTAGAAATGGTATTATTCTTTTTACCAGTCTGGCTACTCACTGCTAGAAAATAAAGGCTGATTTTCAGTTTATAAGTAAGCCACAAAGTTAAAGATTTACCACATATTGCTTTAAAAACTATTAACTGGTACAGGCTGGTACCGTCTGTTTATTGCTGATATGAGAAGTAGGACACACCTGCCATTAACAAATAATGACATGATAGTGTGTGAGACTACCAGGAAACATACCAGAGCTGATTAGTCAGATCATTTCATTAGGCTGACAATTATTAATGGGCTCCTCACCATGATGCTTCACAATTCCCTAGACCAGCAGTTTTTTAGGGGGGCAATTATGTCCCCAGGGGACATCAGGCAATGCCTAGAGACATTTTTGGTTGTTACAACCAGAGAAGGTGGACAGAGTCCAGGGATGCTCTGCTATAAAGCACAAGACACCTCCCCACACAACAAATTACCTGTCCGGCCCCAAATGTCAATAGCGCTGAGTAAGAACCCTGCTGTAGATATTTGGCATGGAAACGAATACTCTAAAAGCATTCACTTCACTCTGTGACCCTTAATCCAAAATCAGTCTCAAAACCATCCCGTGCAATCCTTGTACAGGAATCCATGTCCACCTTTGTCATGTGAAAGGTAAGGAGGGGGTAGTGGCCTGAATTCAAATCTTAATTTAACTAAAGATGAAATAGTCTCTCTGCCTGTTTAGCCATGTTGTATCTCAGGTTCTTTATCTGTAAAATGAAGATAATAACAATAATAATCTCATTAAGATTGATGTGATATTAAATAAACTCATCGCAAACTGGAATACTAGAGGGATATGGTTGGTAACCAAGCACCGGGTCAGGGAGCGGCAGGCTAGGACAGAGGCTCATGAGGGAGAAGCCTGGGAGCACTTGTGCCGTCCGAAGAGCAGGCAGCCACTGCTCAGCACAGTGCTTTGTGTTCCAGTGGAAATAAAAGCCAGGATTAATTTTATTAAACAAACAAGATTTCTGATTTTTATATAAAACTGATGGGCAGCCACTTAAAAGAAGTAAACAGGAAGCTCACTGTGTGGGCCACACTGAAGGGCAAATGCATGGGCCAAGTGCAGTGCTCAAGCCATGTGTCTGAACTCTAGGATCATCTCACACCCCTCACTTCTCTCCGGCTTCTCACTGGAAGGCCATGAGAGAAAGAGGATAAAGCAGCCTCTGTCTGCACCCACAGCAACATGCATAAGACTGCCACATTACCACCTCTTCTCCTAGAAGCCTTACTAGTCTCTGAAAACAACACACTATTTTATATCCCTGTATTTCTGCTGATCTTGTTTCATCTTTTTTCCAATTCTCCTTTTTCTACTTTTCCTTCTAAACCTGTGCTATGTTTGCCTCCTTCTGGAAGTCTTTCCTGATTTCATCTCACTTCCCTACCCCTCGGTGCCTCCCCCTTAAGTTAGCTACCTCACAGCACCCAGGAATGATATTCCAAACATCTAAGTCTCTTAGTCCCAAATCTCTAAAAAATAATTGATAAACCTATGTAACACATTATCGGGGATACAATCTCAGGGCACCAAGAATGGAAGCAGTATGAGGCAGGATAGGACAGAAGACAAATTAAAGCTATTATGTTCTTGAGAAGGCCGCAGTTTCTCTAGAAAAGTCAATGGCTTGGTCCTGCATGGCACCCCTCAAGGGGAACATACAACCACTGCACTTCAAGACAGTCATGTATGGCAAGGAGTGAGGCATCTATCTGTTAGCTTCTTCCTGTCTTCAGCTTTTTCATGCTCAAAATTTAAGCTGTGGGATAGGAATCTCTCAGGTAGAATGAGTTTTGTAGTGCACACAGGCCCAGCAGCAGAGCTGCCTCCACCACAGCACTTGTCACATTGTAGGAAATGATGTCTTTTGTACAATTATTCAATCAGTGATACCAGATCTTTATCACTTACATCTTTATAGCACGTTAACACTAATGTCTTTAGCACTTTAGCATAGTTGCCCAGCACATAGTAAGGAGGGAGAAAGGTGAATTTTCTTTGTATAGGTCAACAGACATTTGTTTATAGGACATCTACAAGTTGTCAATTGGCATGAAATTCACATGTGGATTTGAGATGCCAAACCCATCTTTCAAATCAGTGCTACACCTAGGATGAACCTTACGCATCCAAAGTGCACTGACTTCCACCCTTCTTTTCCATTCCTGCATCCCTCTAGCTTCTCAGCACCTTGATTCTCTCTGGGCATCACAGGGCAACTTTACCTTGGGAGCCTGATCTAGACAAAAGTTTACTGGATTAAAAAATTGAACAGCGCACATCATACCTATATTAGGCATCTAGTGTTTTGATGTTGTAGATGCTGAGAAATATTCACATGCAGTTGAATTTTCTGCAAGAAGGTTTTCTACATGTTCTCAACAAGATAAAACTATTTCTTTTAATGGTCTTTGTTGTACAATTTGTTTTAACCAAATCTTGCTCAATAGGACTCCCTTGAACCCCAGAATTCCTCATTGACAGTAAATCAAGAATAAGTTAATATCTGTATGTAGAAAAGGAACCTCAGAGGCCCATCATGTTGCAAATGGCTGCTGAAGGCCATTATACTCCATCATGCATGTCTATAGACTTATATAAACTTATGTATATGTAAACATCCTTATTCACTCACTGATGGACACTTAGGTTGTTTTCATATCTTGGCTGTTGTGACTAATTCTGAAGTGAACATGGGAGTACAGATATCTCTAAGTGATGTAAGCTAGACACAAAAAGAAAAACACTGTGATCTCACTTACATATACGAATCATTTAAAAAAGAAGTTACCAGAGTGGGGAGAATGGGGAGATGTAGCTCAAAAGTGACATAGTTGCAATTATGTAGAATGAATAAGTCCAGAAATCTAAGATACAGTATGAGGATCATTGTGTAATGGTAAGCAGAAATGCTGAAAGACACCTAGGATTTGGAGGCAGATTTATTTAACATCGGATGGGCACTGACTAGGAATCAGTTGTTCCTTAAAATATCTGCCTCAAAGGCCCAAGGAGGAAAGTTTTTATGGGATTACAAAGGGGGGGGGGGTACAGAGGTAGTGTATTTGGCTGTCTCTGATTGGTTCTTACAATACGTATCATAGTGATCAGCTATGCATCACAGTGAACAGCCATTTCTAAGAGACAGAAGCATCAGGAACTGCAACAAGAACTATCACTTAGACAACTGAAGTATACTGGCTAGGAGGCATTTTCTGCTACATTTCCCCCCTCTTTAAGTTTCCCTGGCAAATCTTTGCTGGGCATATTACACATGATCTTCTGAGACAAGACCCAACTAGAAGCAGTAACATTTGGGTTGTTAGTGATCCTAGTATGGGCCCTAGACAAGATCCCCAAGATTGTCTTATAATTTTTCTCTAAGTTGCCATTAGGAAGACACACAATTTAGGCCTGTCTGTTCTGTAACATTACTCTGGCAAGGTAGTGAGGGAATTAATCTGTTCTAGGAGAGTGTCCAATGTGCCTTGGATGCTCATCAAGTGCTTGATTGATTGTTTTATTCCCTTGGGGAGACCATCCATAGAATTTAAGGCAAAAACCAGAGCTAGCAGGTGATCAGGGAGTACAGAGAAATCCTATGACTGTGTCCTCAGGCTTTAGCCATGTGTGGGCTGGTCAAGGTCCAGAGTGAACAGAGCAGGGCTTTAAGTGCATTGTATCTTCAGAGTGAGCTGTCTGGCCCAGGTAAATTCTCCAGCAGATCTAAGGCTGGATTTCTGAAACGTGTAGAGGTAGTTAATATGCACCAAGATTATATGTGGTCAGGAGTGTCTATAGGTACAGCTGGTAGCGGGACCTTGTAAACTCCTGTTGTCTTTTCAGTGCTGGGAAGGAATGTCTTGGGCCTGCCTGAGTAGGCACAGAGGAGCACTAACAGTTTTTTGTAAACCCTGTAAGGTTTTATTTTATTATAATCTATCTATATATCTTTAAATGGGGAGTATCTACTATAATGCATGAGGTCAGGGGCAGTGACACAGATGCTGAACCCTGAGTTGGCTTCAGGAGTACAGTTGCCAGCCAGGGGTACAGATGTGGCTCAAGCTTGCTGAACATACAGTGGGGGTAGGTTTGTCTCTGATCTTCCAAGAATACTAGGTAAAATTTTTCTGGCTGGAGTTGATGTTTCAGTCAGTCAGATACCCAGAAGAAGCTTAGGCCTCTGGATTGAATTATTTTGCATTGGTGACAGGTTTCCAAAGAACAGCAGGAAGCAGGAACAGGAGAGCTTTGGCCAAAATAGCTTTGTCCAAGGTGACCACAGCATATCTAGCCTGTCAGACTCCATTCCTAACAGAGGAAAACAGGGTGTAAACAGGGTGTACTCAGCATCTGTCAGGGGATCCATTTTTAAAGTCTGATAGGCTTGAAAATAGTTTATCAGTCAGTGCCAGGCAGTCATGGTCTCGTGGTCCCAGTTTGGTGGGCAGGTACATGGCAGGATTGAGTGGTCCACAGTTATTCGGGAGATCCAGTACAGCATGTGGCACCTGGACAGTTAGGTCTCAACCTAAGATGAGCTTGTCAGCTTTCTTGATCAGAAGGACAGTGGCTATTAGAGCATGGAGGCAGAGCAGGGAGGCAGCCTTTAGTGACTGGATCCAAGTATTTGTACAGGTAGGCCACTGGGTATTCTCAAGGGCTGACAGTCTGGGTAAGCATCATTGTTTTAATGAACTCAAGGATCTAGATTCTATACAGGCCAGCAACACCAAGAAATTTGCAGAGTTTCTTTTTTGTAACCAGTTTCTGCCAGACATTGTAGCAGAACTTTTGTGCTTTTCCTGCAGGCAGCTTGGGTGTCATTAATCAGAAGTGCAGTGATCTTCTCCAAAGAGGGTGAACAAGTTTTGAACCTCTGGGAGGTTGAGTCCAGGTCAGTTGACTTTTGAGCAGAACTGGGGTCTTTCCAGTTAAATGCAAGGAGGAGATGGCTTACAGGAGCCAATTAAAGGCAGAAGACATTCTTTAGGTCCAGGTAGGTGTACCAGCAGTCTGTTAGTGACAGAATAATGAGGCAACATATACAGAGGGCAACCATGGCTGCACTGGAAGCTCAAAGACCTTGAACTGGCTTTATAGGCAAGACAGGTGTATTTCAGCAGTTTGACAGTCTATAAACATTTTGCAACTTTGAAATCCCCGGATATGTGGTTGACTTTCTAGCCAAGTCTCTTGTGGCATGGGATACTGTTTGATGCAGGTAGGGGTTGCCCTGGGATGGAGTTTCACAATCAGAGGCAGGTGATTGATGGCCCAATCTCAGGCCCACAGGACCATGACAGAATTGTTCAGCTGGAAAGGACAGAGAAACAGGCTGTCTTGGAGCAACCAAATCTGTTGCTAGAGCCTCCTCAAAATAGTGGAAGAGTTCCCAAACCCTTGTGGTAAATGATTCCAAGTGAGTTGGCCTTTTTGTCCCACCTCAGGATCTTCTTAACTGATCAGCCTGCAAGCAAGAGAAGGGATCTTCTAAATCTACACGTGTAAACCAGGTGGTATCTGGAGGTAACAGTCCAACAAGGGTGCATGGGTTGGGAACCACAGATTAATAGTTTATCAGGATCCCGTATTGCTTTAGGTAGCTGAGGTATGGTTTGATGTCTGTTTGTACTTCTGGTGACATCTGACAGCAATGGAGGTCATAGTGAGGTGGCATGGTTGATGGACAAGCCCAGAGGCAAGTCTTTGGCTCATATGTCTGGAAGGAGAGTTTTCAGAATTTAAGGATTGCAGTTATCTGTCTCAGGCTGATATAGGTATTGTCTTCCTGTTGGAGAACAGTTAGAGTTGAAAGTACAGGGTTAAACAAGAGGGAGGCTGACTGGCTTGGTGCAAAGAAGACAGTTACTTCTATCTTGAAGAGGAGGTCTCTTCCCAGAAGCAGTATGGGGACTGACTTTCACAGGAGATGTCCTCCCAGGCTGCAAGTTTGAGTTTGGCAAAAGGGGTGAGAGGCAAGAGTCCTAGTTGCCCCAATGATGATACTATGGGCTCCCAGTGGACCAGCTGATAAAGGAAGCCAAATCTAACTTAGGCTGGTTTATTAACTAGTTAATAACACTAGTTATTTCAGGCTGATCAGGCCCACAATATTCCAAACAAGTGGACTGTGAAGGCTTAAATAAATGAGACAAATGATCTGATTTCAGGGCCCTAGGAGGTTATAACTCTCTTAAAAAATTTAAGATTCTCTGGGTTAAGACCCAGACTTCGCTGGGCTGCCCATATTTATTAGGTTTTCAAACAAAGGAGGAGGACACTGAAGAAAATGCAGGAATCTGGGAAGGACTTGGGGGACACTTTAAGGAATTCTTCAAGTAATACTTATGTTAATTTAGAAGAACTAAGTTAACTCCAGGAAGGCCTTCACTACAGCAATGAGATGCCTGCAGCTGCAGTCTCCTCTTAGCTAATTGGGGTTGGAGTCAAATGTCTTCATTTGTGGCCTATCTTGTCCTTTGAGGCCACATGGCTTCACCCACATTACAGGCCTCAGTAGGAATCAGTGAGTCACAAGTAAACATGGAAAGCCAATTGGTTAATATAAGTACTGCTTAGAGCTGCTTCATAGTGGTCGCCGTCAGTCTCAGCCAACCAGACCAATGAAAGTGTTGTTACCTGATCCATGCTGAAGCCTTTGAGAGTTCTTATCTTTCAATCTGAATAGGCGTTTATTTTTTAGGTCCATAGTCCTTATCTCAGGCTTCTGGGTAACAGTAGTAATTTTAGACATATTGTTGAGGTTTTTGCCTCCCTCTCTGATGTCTTTGAGAAGCATTCAACTGGGTTGTTTCTAGGCAGGGAAACTTTTGGGAAAGGCCATGGAAACTTATTTGTCAGGGCTGACAGTCCAATTTTTCCTCAGTCAAAATGTGAAACTCAGAAGGAATTGCTGACAGTCATCTTGGGTGGGCACTAGATGACACCACCTGACCAGGATGGGAAGCACAATGCTGCAGAGGGAGGGTCTCTCTGGCCAAATTCAGGCAATGGCCAGCTGGAAACAGTTCAGGTGGCTGGAAGTAGATGAGTTGGAAGCAGACAGTGAAGTTATAGGTGTTGGCAGTAGCTGGAACTCTCAGGAAAAATGTGTCTCTTTTTTCCTTTTCTTTTTCCTTCTTTGAGATGTAGGGAGTAGTTTAGTTTCATTTTTAATTCTGTAATCTCAGAAAAGCCCTTTATCCTGCAATCAGGGACTGTGGGTTTTGGCTAATGCCCATCTCTGACTTCCTACATGTGTTGGGTACCCTTGAACAATGGCACAAAGACAAAGCATGGGTGCCCCTCAGAGAGAGACCATTCAGATGCCTGCCTAGCTGCACCCCACACAGGGACTTAGGCACAACTTAACTAAGGAGGGTGTGAGGCCTCCATTATACCATACGTTGGCTGCCAGGGAACTGCAGGTGAAGGTCCAATCAGCCACCATGACAAATGCTTCCCAGTCTTGGTGTACAGATGGAACAGCCTATTGCTTACATTGTCTGTCTATTCACTCACACATTCATTCAACAGGCACTCAGAGGTTAAACATTCCAACCCCCTTCCCTTGAGGGTGGTCAGACTAATGAGAGGTGATCAAGCTGTCTGCTTGAGCTGAGCAGGACTGACAGACAGACTAACTGGGGTGCCTGCCCTGAGGGGTCTTACTGGAATCAAGCAGGCAGGTAGATAGACAGACAGATTGCATCCTTCTCCCTTTGGGGTCCAATGTAAGTTGCTGGAGCAGGCAGCCAGGAATCTTCCTCCAGACCTCTGAGGGGACTTGAGAAATCTTGAGGCTGCACCTTCCTGTCAGGACCTGGAGAGGTCCTTGCTCCATCCGTGAGGGCCATGACCAGTGACCAAAGAGGTCAGCACAGTCAGTCTTCCTGGCAGACACACCAGAAGCAGAAACACTGAAACGACGTCCAGGATTTGGAAGCAGATTTATTTTATGACAATAGGCACTGATTGGAATCATTCCTAAAATATCAGGCTCCAAAGGCTCAGGGAGGGAGGTTTTTATGGGGCTGCAAACAAGAGGCAGAATACTTGGATGTCTTTGATTGGTTGTTACAATGTACATCATAGTGACCAGCTGTGCATCACAGGGACCAGCTGTTTCTGGGAGGCAGAAGCAACAGGAACTGCAACAGGAAATATCACTTGGGCACTGAAGTATACAGGCTGGAGGGCATTTTCTGCTACAATAGTGAATAATATTGCATTGTTTACTTGAAACTTGATAAGAATAGATTTTAAGTGCTCTACCACACATATACACACATGAAGGTAGTTATGAATATAATGATCTCTGTGTGTATTAAAATATAAGGTGGATATTTAAGAATATATACAGTTTGAAAAAAATATTTTAAAAAAGAAAGGAAAGAAGTCCCCATCCATGTGGGGATTTTTTGTATCTGCTAGGGGAAAACATATTTTCAGTTTCTTCTAGTGTTCACTGTGGGTGTCTCAACATGGAACCATCTGTAGTTTGAGTATTCACTGCTTTTCTCTGTTGAATGATCTATGAGCTGTGCAGCTGCCAGGCTAGACATCTCCACTTGCCCAGCACTGAGGAGGCTGTTTTCTAGCCACTTAACGTGCACGTACAAAGTAAGATGCACAGCCTTGAACTTACTCTCTTCAAGGGGCTGACAAGCATAATAATGAGACAAAGCGTCCCTCCTTCGAAAATAAATTCTAGGAACTAAAATAAGCCATTGTGTCTAAATTAATTAAATTTCTAATAATAATTTCATTTGTTGCTTTAAGAATTCTGTCTCTAATAGTCTCAAGCTATCAAACAATTACAAAGCCTTGGTTATCTGTTAAAAAGTACTTTGCAACCTTCACCACTTCAAACTTTGGCAAGTACATTTTGCGTGGGCACATTAGTCAGCAGGTAACATATTAGTTTCCTGTTTTATTATTAATTTATCTGTTATCATTCTGTATGACCTTTGCTATCATTTTTATAGCCTTTATTTAAAGATGGCTTGGGAATATGCATGAGATCTGAAGCAGCCTGAAAAACAATTTTTATGAAGCTGTCTTACATGGTCTTTATCTTCTGCCATCTGTAGGTAACCAAAGCTTAGTCAGCATAGGCTCCCAGCAGCGGCCACACAGGCTGAAGTCCTGGGAAGGGTAAATGCTCTCAAAAAAATAACCTTCAACATGTGCCATCATTACAAAGTTGAGAGCTCAGAGCTCAGAGCTCAGAGCCAGCCAGGAGCAGAGAGCCAAGATGTGGGAAAGTTCAAAAAACAAGAAATTCTTTATCTTAGGCATCGTAGCCATACTGTCCCCTCATAAAGTAAAATTTAATTTCTAACACAGAACAGGCTTTATAAATAGTTTTAGACTCCATTAAACTAGTAGGAGTCTAAAACTGGGGATCTTGCCTTTTTCAATTTACATCACTGCCTGGAATCATGGCATGAAAAGTTAACAATAAAAATATTATTTTGCACATTACTGCTGGCAAATTTTCAGAGTCAAAAACAAAGTGTTTTTTTATTGATGCTAATATATTTAAATAAGAAAAGGCTAGATAGAGGTTCCTGGCTGGGATCATAGAATCGGTGTAGTTTTGAGATGAAAGGGGATTGACAAGCCATCTGATCTACTCCTTGGCTGCAGCGTTGGAAACATGGAAGCCGTAGAGGAAGGAACTGGCTCATAGTCAGGCAGCTAATTACAGAGAAGTGGATTCTGTGATGAGTGGCCAGAGAGCCTCAGGAACAGCCACCAGCTCCCCCTCATTCCCACCAGGCCCATGACAAGCCTCATCAAGCCACTGAACAAATCAAATTGACTCAATCCACTTTAAAAATCAAATCAATTAAGAATTTGTTTATCTTGACTCATTTTCATGTTCATTAGTATGTGTTTGCAATACATAGTGAATTCATTCATCTTGGGGAGTTGGTACACTGACATGACATGTCTTAATTTCTTTTATTTCCCCTTGCCTTCCCCTCCTTCTTCTTCCCTCCATCTCTAGATCCCCCTCCCTAGAAGAAGAATCTATCTCTTTATTTTCTACTATCTATTGTTTATTTTGCTCTTTAAATTATTTGTACTTTGGGTTTCTCATATAAAAGAAACTATGGAATATTTAAGCTCATGTGTCTGGTTTATTTTATTTAACATTATGGTCTCAAGGTGAATCCATTTTCCTACAAATATCTCAATTTTATCCTTATTTATGGCAAAGTAGTACTCCACTGTGTGTAAATACCACATTTTCTTTCATCCATTCATCTGTTGATGGATATACAGGCTGCTTCCAAGATTTAGCTACTATGAATTTTGCTACTATAAACATGGGCTATATGGACTACTTTTTAAAAAAAAATTCTGAGAAAACATTGCTTCTCTCCACATGATATATTTGTTCCTGAAATCCTGTGAGGTTAGTTTAAAAAATTGTTTTAGATATTTCGAACAATATGTTCTCCTCATGTTACTCCTGAGAGTCTTTGACATAGCTCACTGCTTTCTCCCCAGAAGTGCTGTTATCTTGACCTTTTAGATGTCACATCCTTCTCATCTTCTCTGATCTTACTCACTTCCTTTGCCATATCCTCCACTTCCTCCACCCAGCAGTAAGGGTCAGCACATCTAAGCCTCCATCCAGGCAAAGGATGCCCTATCTACCTTTCCATCCACAGCAGAGGATGTTGGGTAGGTCTGACTCACATTTGTCCCCAGCTGTCCAAATTCCTGGAGCAACTGCCTGAGCTCCAGGAACAATTATAGTCCATTCCCACATCCTGCAACCACCCCGCCTGCACTGCTAGGTCCAGGCACACCTTGCACAACAAAACACTAGCCATTGCCATGACAGCCAGTTACTACGGTAATTGTTGCCACTCAGCTAGTCTCACTTCACTGGTCCCTTCCCTTCCTCTTCTCCCCTTTCCTTTTTTTCTTTCCCCTTCACTTCCTCTTTCTTTCCTTCCTGCCTCTCCTTGTCTCTTTCCTCACTCTCTCCAGTAGCATCTCAGCCTGGCTTTGGTGCTTATTTATGCCAGAGACTCCCATGTGTATCTCTACCCCAGGCATCCCTCCACTGAGTCTCCTTACCCAGTTACCTGGGAGGGACATCCTTGATTGTCCTTGGGTTCTCCCTGATAATTTCCCTTGTTTCACCTTCCCAGGTGAAGTATCTAGATTATCATCTAGACTAACTTCTCCATCTCATTCTCAGGTGTCTTCAAGTCCCCTTGACCTCTTCACATGCCACCCTCCTGCCCACCTCCTGATCATACCAGCCACGTCTGCACCACTCCCGATGTTGTCTTCATGATGCCCTCCCCACACCCTTTCACTTCTTGCCTCTCCACCAGTCCTGGAGTAAAGGCAGTACCTCTTATAAAGTCTTCCTTCTTCCTCGTGGCAACTGTTTCTCCTTGACCAACTTCTTGTCTATAATAGTTATTTGGTACTTCAAATCTATCCTGGCTTCAGACTACACATGTAATCTTCTTATTATTATCTTATACCCTACCTCAGAATTTGGAGTTCTTAGAGGGAAAGCACTCTATTTTTTACCTTCTTTTCTTTCACCTCGCAGAGTCTAGTATGGTACTATAGCATCCCATACTTGTCAATCAACATTTATGCACTAATGAATGAAATTCTGCCATGCAGACCCAAAGCAGTGGTTCACTGAGGCACTGATAATGCAGCCTGAAGACATTTGGCCTTGAAACAAGGAATCTCTTTGAGAGGGGAGAAACCGGCACAGATGAACAGAGAAAGATGATGCATCCTGGGGTGTATTCTGAGGAGTTGGAGCTAACTATGCCTGAAGCTAGCTACCTTCATGAATTTTATGAGCCAAAAATTCTTCACTTCAGTTATTGTGAGTTAGGTGTCTAGTCACTTGCATCCAAGAGAGTACCCAATAAACTGCCCTAAACACAAATTGCTTATAGTATTTTAGGCCAAAAAGCAACCATAGAAATGAGGTCCACTTTCTACCTTTTGCATAGTAGCAACCTGAGAAGTGGGGAGGGTGAGTGATTCTGCTATAATTGCATCTCTAAATTGTAGCAGAAACCAGACTAAAACTCAGGGCTTTGCTCTCTTGGGGGTTTTTGTGACGTGTTTACTGACACTGATACTTTATTTTCCCTACTGCAGCACATGCATTTGAGAGGGCAGGGGAAGGGAGGAGCAGGGTTCTCAGCTCTGTCCCATCACTTAGCAACGTGCATGGCAAATGTATGAGCAGTGCTTGTTCACATGCCCGGGAGTGGAAGAAGGCAGTTTTGTTCTCTGCAATTTTTGTTTTAATGGCTGCCAAGTGCACATGTGACTTTCATGGTTTCTTTTCAAGAATACGGACAAGTATAGACAAATGATTTCTTTCAGCAACTACAACCCTATCTTGAAATTTTCAGCCTTTTTGTCTTAGTCAAGCAACAACTTCTATGCATTTGTGCTCCTGAAGCAAGCACAAGCAACAACTTTTATGAAGCGATCATTCTATAAAGACACCGTGGAGATGTGTTAAGCAACAAGCTTGTCTTCGCTTTTGAAAATCATTAACTAACGTGGAGTAGGGAAAATCATAAACAAACAAGACAAAAATGCTAAGATTTTTGCTTTTGTTTACATGAATGAAAACATCAGTCCAAAAATCACTAGATTCTTGGGTTCTATCTAAGTTACATTACATAAATGAAATACTGTCAATTTTCTCTATAGAAAGAAAGATTAGGCAAATGTTCAGCTTTTAGAAAATCAGTATCTATTATTTTTCTTATTTTCATTAATAGTATATGACTATTAAATAGAATCTGCAATACTTACAGTCTTAATATATAGTATCATCATCTTCATCCATTCCCTGTTACTATAACAGAGAGATGGGCTAATTTATAAAGAACAGAGACTTATTTTGACTCATAGTTCCAGAAGTTGGGGAGTCCAAAGCCAGGTAGTTACATCTGGTCAGAACCATGTGCTAATTTGACTCATGGTGGGTAACCAGAGGGGAATGGGCATGGGCAAAAGAGGAAAAGCATGAGGGGCATGTTTTCTTTAACAACTCACTGTCACCAAAACAGACCCCTCCAATGAGAAAAACATCCATCCCCCTTACACCCCAGTCACCTCTGCAAGGCCCATTCCCAGCGTAGCCACAATGGTAACCAGATTTCAACATGAGCTTAGGAAGGGACACACCATAGCAATAATGTCTTCCCAAAGCCTTTCTAAATAGAAACAGAAATTAAACACAATTGTACAGCATGATGTATTTCTTATGAGGATCACAGCAGCTGATCATTCTTATTTTTTACTTCATGTGTATTGTTTTCCTAAAGCTGCCATATGAATGCCACAATTTGTGGGGCTTAGAACAATGAAGTTTATCATCTCACAACTCTGGAGGACCCAAGTCCCAAATCAAGAGGTTGGCAGGGCCTCAGTCCTTCTGCAGCCTATTGGGGAGAAGTCTGCCTTTGCCTCTTCCTGACTTCAGTCTTTGGTGCCTCTTGGCTTTCAGACATGTCAATCTAGTCCATCTCTGTTGTCACATCAGATGTTGTTGCCTCTCTGTGCATCTGTCTTCGTGTGGCATTTCCCATCTTCATTTTGTGTTTTTTTTTGGTTGTTGTTTTGTGGGGTTTTTTTTGGAGGGGGGCGGTTTTTTCCAGTACCGGGAATCAAACTCATGACCTTGCACTTGCCAGGCAGGCGCTGTGCCGCTGAGCTAAATCCACAGCCCCAGCATTTCCCATCTTCTAAGGACCCCTGTCACATTGGATTTGGTTCTACCCTCACGACGTCATCTTAACTTGGTTATGTCTGCAAAGACCTTATTTTTAAATAGTGTTATTCATGGGTCTTGGGGGTTAGGACCTCAACATATCATTCTGGAGGACACAATTCAACCCCTGAAGAATCTTTTCGAAGAAGTGTTAAAAATTTAACCTTGGCAGGTAATGCAACAGGAAAAATTCTTCGGCTAGGTGGACTTGCTCTTGAGACTCTAATGTGAAATTTGAACTGTGGTGGATCCTGATCCCCTTTACACAATGTTGCAAAGAACTGGAAATCAGCTTTGGTCTGAAATAAATTTAGTGTATATTTATATAAAGTTAGAAATCCAGAAGTCATCTTATCCTTCCTCCTCTTCCTGATCCCCAACATCTTATTAATCTGTTTGTAGGTCCTTGACCTCATTCATTAGTTCAACAAGTACAAGTGCTTATAATAGGGCTATTCACAGCAAACCCATCCTGTTGAAAATACCATAAGTAAAAACACGTTGAATACACCTAAACCTACCAAGCATCCTACATAGCACACTGTGAAGTACTACTTGCTTCCTTTCTGATTGTAGGGGTGACTAGGGGCTGGGGCTGAGGCTGGGGCTGCTGCCCAGTATCATAAAGGACTAGCTTGTCACACATCACTAGCCCTGGGGAACACCCACAATGCACACCTCAAAGAATGGCTTTTACCGAATGTCCCTTCATGTCCCTACCATCATGATGTAAAAAAAAATAAGTAAGTCAAACCACTGTAAGTTGGGAACTGTCCATACTTATCAAGTCCTGAGGAGTCCTTTTTTTATATGGATTTATACTGTTTTTTAAAAACAGCAGTCCTGTTTTTATATGGATTACATGTTGAAAAGATAGTATTTTGAATCATATATTTTATATCTTGAGTTGTATAGTATAATTAACATAAATTACATTAGTAATTTTACCTTTTTATGGGGCTACTGGAAATTTCTATTACTTATTTATTTATTTATTTATTTATTTTGGTACCAGGAATCGAGCTCAGGACCTTGCACTTGGCAGGCAGGAGCTGTGCCACTGAGCTATCTCCCCAGCCCCCAAATTTTAAATTGCCTACATAGTTCACGTCATATTCCTATTGAAAAGCACAGGTAGAGAGGGAGTACAGAGATAAGGAGCTGTTACAGCATCAGTGTGGAGACACTGGCTTGCTGACATGGTGGGGAGTTACAGGGTGGGGCTTACTGGGAGAGTGAGGCTCTCTTAGGGAAGGTCTCTCTGAAGCAGAAATTATGAAGTAAAGATTAGAGGAATGAGAAGAGTTCAGGGTTCCCAAAGGGAAAGAAGCCTGTGAAGGATGCAGGGGCAGGACTTTGCTGAGGAAACCCAAAGCAAGACTCTCAGAGAGAAGGACCTTAATGTGTTAGAGGAATGGGAGAGAATCCAGTGTGACTGAGACGGGGTACTGTGTAGGATCCTTGGAGGTGAATGGAGGTGACCAAGGTGTTTGACTCCCACCACTAGCTGGGCTCTCCCTGAGAACATAAACATCTCTTATTACTTGTATTAGTTGCACCTAACACACTTCCTGCAGAATGCATTTAATGAGGGAGTCTGTAGCACTTGTTGATAAGCCAAAATGTGAAAATTGTTTAAAATAATTACTTATAAAATGTTTTCATTAATGCATGACAATGTTGTGAACTTCATGAAGTGATTGGAGGAAAAAAATGAGAATTACACTATATATTCTCATCCCACTGACTTTTCCACTAAGTAGCTGCCTGCTGTTGAGAACACATGGAGCTTCGTTGGACTTGAGTTTTCTAATCTGTAAAATGAAGGAGTTAGTCTAAACAATTTATATCTTCCAATCTTACAGGTCTACTTACACATCATCCATCCTCCATGCCTTTCTGTCAGCACAAGCAAGCTCACAGCATTTAAGGGGTCAGATTCTGCAGATCTCAAAATTCTGGATGTACTGCAAAACCTCATCAGTTCTTGGGCTACAGATGAAGCCCTATAAAAAAGGAAGGCAAGAGAGGGAAGGTGTCTCCCAACGGGGGCTTCTCATAGTGGAAGGAAAACCTCATTGGGCTCAGGACTAGATAATTATTTATTATATGGAGCTGTCCCAGGCAGTGCAAAAGATGTATTGCCCCTGGACTGGGTTTGACCCCCGTTCTGCCGGTCATTATGGCCACCCAAATGCTCTTGCACATACTGCCAAAGCCCTCTTAGTGGCACCACTGTCACTTTAAGAACCACCAAAACCCAAGAGATGTAAATAGATATGCCCAGTTTAGGAGAGGAAACCATTACATAGCACCTGTTATAATTTATAATGATTAAGTATTTATAATGATACAAGAAAACTGCCCTCCCAACTCTTCCAGAATTCTCTCTTTCCGAAGATCATGCCCCTCACCTTCTCTCCCAGACAGATCTCCTACTCCACAGCTGTGGTCTCTGGCCCTGCATCCTCTCAGAGATCCTGAGGTCCGACGAGTACCCCACTCTCCCCCCAGGCTACTGTTACTGCTAGCCACCTTTCTAAGAACCCATCCATCAGGGAGGGGAGAGGAGGAGATAACCCAGGGAGAGTTCCACTTTGGCCAGATCAAAAATCGACTATGGGCACATCTGAATAGTCAAGAGATGTCCACAGTAGTGAGGACCTACAACATAAGATCACATCTGCTTCCTACTTGGCCTCTCAGCTTTCTACCCCTCACCTCCCTGGAACCATAAACTCTATCTTCCTTAGTCATTTCCTGACTCAGTAAGTCACTGGACTTATCTCCACAGCAAGGGGCTGCACTTTCAATTGCCCTGCTCCTCCTGCTGACCTTTGTGCCTCTGGAGCAGGAGCAGGGAGGGACACAGGGTCATCACTGATGGGGAGATCTTCAAGGGTTAGTGACACAGATGGTGGGTCTAAAGCCAGCACAGGGCTAAGGCAGGAGGAAGTGGGCTTGAGAAGCCCAGGGGGCAAAAGGAGAATAAAATATGCTAGCAAATGGCCGAAGCACCTCCTCCCAATTGCAGTGTTCAATCCCGGAGAAGAGATTTTGTTCTGGGTGTTCATGTGTATCCCCAGAACTTAACAGGCTCTTATCTCTTTGGTCATCTTTGATTTCCTCCAATTCACAAAACTCTTGCCCATTTTGACCCTTAGTACAAGCTAGCAACATCCCACCTGGAACATTCTTTTCAAATGACGACTTCTTGTCTTTTAATTCCTACTTTAAATGTTACCATCTTAAGAGCCCTGTCCTTATATAAAGGAAATCTCTCTCTCTCTCTCTCTCTCTCTCTCTCTCTCTCTCTCTCTCTCACACACACACACACACACACACACACACACACGAATACACACATATCTTCACTCTTTTTATAGTCCATATAACCATATACCATTTATTATTTGTGTGTTTCTAATATAGAAATTTAACTTAAAGTTCTAGGAAAAGAAAAATCCATATCATCTCATCACTGTTACAGTGCCAGCAATTAGTGTATGCCTTCAATAGATAAAAGTTTTTAAAAGAATGAACACATATAATCAGGACTTAATACCTATATGGAATACTTAATACCTATATGGAATTTTAATTCTATATTATAAGGATATCAACATAAAATAAAGGTGGTATCTTAAGCCAAAAGAGGAAAAATGAATTATTTAGTAACTATCTATAAGTGAGTAACTAAACTTTCTTCCTTAATCTATATCAAAATCAGTTCCAAGTGGATCAAAATGTAAGCTCCAAAAATGGAGTCATTAAAAGAGCTTAAAGAAAACATACAAGAATATTTACATATCTTAATACAGAAAAGATTTTTCTATGCAAGTGAAAGAAGGCTGATTTAGCTGAATACATAAAAACTAACACTTCCTTCAGACACATCTACATGCACAAAACATTAGCAGAGACAAAGGAAAACAAAAAACTAGGAAAAATAATTGTTATGCTTAATAAAAGCTAAGATTTTACTGGAAAGTATTTTATAAATAAGAATGAAAAGACTAATAATTCAAAAAGGAAAACTAGGGACAGGATTAAGCAAACCACAGAAAATTTCATAAAAGTGACCTTTAGCATACACCATATTAAAGCTCTCAAATGAAAGGAATACAAATTAAACAATGAAATAACCATTTTTCATCTCTGACATTAGAGAAATGAGAAGTTTGATAACATTAGTGTGAGCCCTGGTGTCTTATCTCAGAGGGTATAAATTTTGTGATGGGAAAGTAAGCCTCCTGGCTTATCTGATCTGTGAGAGTGGTCAGTATTTTCATGACTATGTTGATGATAACATGGCAACACTACCAGAATTCTAAGTATAGGCACTGTTTTGGCCAGCAGTTTCATCTGAGATTTTCTTCAACAGGCAGAAAAGATACATAGAGAATACCCATGCAAAAGATAGAAAACAGGGGCTGGGGATTTAGCTCAGCGGCACGGCACCTGCCTGGCAAGCGCAAGGTTGTGAGTTCAATTCCTGGTACCGGAAGAAAACCAAAAAAAAACCAGGCTAAATCAATTTCAGTGGTAGGCACGTGGAATAAGCTTGGCTCAAATGCTTAATGATGGTCATGCAGCCATTGGAAAAGAATGTGCCAATGTCAGGCACCTCTTTAGTCTAGGAAACATAAAAGGGATGGGAGCGAATGTGTTCTACACACACATGTTTAGAAAAAAACAGACCAAAGTTAGGTGGGTAGGTAGATAGATGAAAAATGGTAGATACATTGAGAAATAGATGAAAGATAGATAGATAGATAGATAGACATATAGATAGATACATAGAGAGATAGATGATAGATAAATAGACCTATAGATACATAGACCATTTCTAAAGGAGTGAAAAAAAAAAAAAAAAAAAACCAGGAAGATCCTGGAAGTCACTAGGCCTACTTTTCACGGTAACCTTTTGTATAATTAGAAAAAAATTTACCATTTATATGTATTTCTTAATTTAAAAACTAGATTCTAAAAATGATCCAATACAACTCAATGTAGCCATCAATATATTCCCTGTAATAATGATAGTAAAATAGTAAGATTCTTTTCAACCTATTTGGTTCTTTTATTATTAAAAGGGAGCAAACTTTAAATGAATACCCACAATATAAAAGAATAACTCCTTCAACACTCCAGAAGTGAGGCAGGTTTGGCCTTTTAGTTGTGAATACGTTATTCAGTATAAAAGGCTAAAATTTATTTACTAGTAAGTATTTTATTTTTAAAACCTGGCCACCAGGCCAGCTTGGATAGCTTAGGCTTATTAGTAGCTCACACCACTCCCTACCCCACCCCAATAACGTATTCAAATCCAATACTCAAAGTTACTTATTAAACACAAGAGGTATCGAGCCCTGGGAAAGCCATTATAAACTTTGCCTTTGGGAGGTGAATTTCTTAATGAAACACAGAACCACCATCTCAGAAAAACAAAAATGGGCAATCACCACGTAAGTACTCATTGCCTTCGGGAATGTGTCTTAATTTTGGTTAGCCTGTGGGGGAATTTAGACTGTGAAATCAAGCCTGATGCTTTCAGACTGTGTTATTTTGATTACACTTTATTGTTGGTTTTAGCAATAGTACAGACTTGTAAAGTGCTTTTGGAATGTTTCTACCCCATTGGCCAAAAAATCTCTTTGAGGGGGGAGGCTAAATAAAAATTTAAACAGTGCCTTGCAGAAAGCAAGTAGTCAACCTGGATTTGTGGACTGAATAACTAAACCTGACAGTTCGTGGCAAAATTGTACAAAACTTCATAGTTGCACCCATGCTGAGATTTGTAAGAAAGATAGGTCCATGTTGCAACTATCAGTAATCCAAGGTAAAAAGACTCATGCAAGGACATCCGATGTGGGTTGAAAGCTATTTCAGTATTGAAAACTATTTCAGTATTATCTCTAAGCAGCATCAAACATCCCAATATTTGCAAATATCTATGGGAAAGACTGAATCTTTTCCTATGCTAAATATGAAAACTGAACGCAGATGTCCCACAAACCCACACATATTTTCTTCAGAGAATCATTATCTTTTAGGTCATCTGTAAATAGCATTTTCATGCTAGCCAATATTATGAGCTCTTCTGTCTGTGTCTCTTCCAAGAAACGGAAAACTACTTTGCAAATATTTCTGATGGATGCAAAGGACCTCAGGAATACTAACCAGCCCCTGCATTAGCACGTTGGGAGAATAGTTCTGGCTTTGAAATTCAAGCCCAAGGGGCAGCTGGTCCTTTGAGAAGGAGCCAGCATTTTTACACAGAGCCAGTCTTACAGCCAAATGTTGCCCAAAAGAACACCCGCACCATCTGCAGACCCATAGCTTCTCAGCTACCAGTCAGGGAATGGGGAACCAGAGGCACCAATGCTCAAAAGCACTTTAGTTCCCCTCCGAATTGCAGGCTCAAGTCATGGACTCTATAGCACTCACCAATGGCCTATCCTTTTAGACCCTCTGTCACCTTCCAGTCTGAAAATTCCATCATCAGATGTGACTTCCAAGCAGGGAAACTGTCCCCTGAAAATGTTTGTTACAATATTTGCAGCTAAGAGCCAGGCATGGGGGTGCACATCTGTAATCCCAGCACTCGGGAGGCTGAGGCAGGATTGCCTCAAGTTCAAGGCTAGGCTGGGCTACAAAGTGAGTTCAAGGCCATCCTGGATCACACAAAACAAACAAAAATATTTGTAGCTAATGTAAAACTATAACCTTCTAGGATCTCAGTTTATGTTCCCACTGTATCCCATTAACATCCACCTAAACAGGCACATGAGACTATACTTCAGCCATTCTGGCATTTCAGAATGTAGTAAGGCAATTCAACATGTGCGTGAGGAGCGAATACGCTATAGATAATTGAATGCAACACCACTTTAAAGGACAAAAACTTGCCCCCAGAAGGCCTTAGATTATTTGTATTATAGAGTTACTTGGGTGTGAGCAAACTAAAAGAATGCTAGTTTTGAAGGAACTACAGAGCAAAATTACAAATCAAATATAGTGAAATGCAAGTCCGTGATGTTCAAATGTATATTACTGGTTTTGCATAATGGATAGTGCTATTTTATTTAAGTAAATGGCTGCATTCAGTGGGAAAGAGTCCTTATTCCTATAACTGTTTTTGAGACAAGTCTAAATTTTAATGTGGTCCAACCTCTTAGTTCCATAATGGTTTTCCTATTGAACTTACTGAGAAACCTTGATTTATAATACTTCCTATAATGCCATTGGGCCTTCTCTTGGCTCAAGTATGATTTTTACATGAAGCTTCCCTCTGCTGTCTGTTCTTTTACCCCTGGGACAATGAAATGAAATTTAGCATGTATAAAATTTTAAACACAAACACAAAAGCAGGCCCTGAAATCAGATGCCAGCGCTTGGTGACCCTAATGATTTAGTATGCTTTATACTAATTTTTAAATTATTATGACCATTAAATGCCCTATTTTAAAGAGCTCCTAGAAAAGTTTTAAATCCCCAAGAATATGTGCACAGACCAAGGTCCATAGATAACTATCTGGCAAGTACTGCTGTAGAATACTGGGCAGGAAATATTTTCCAAGGTGGTATGATCTAGAATCCAAGCCAGTTCTGAAATCTGAAACTGAAAATTACTTCTGCTTTGTGCTTCCCACCTCTGGTCATTTTTTTTTTTTTTTTTTTGCATCATTAATGATTTTTTTTTTCAACTGGAGACTTACTGATGGTGACTAACTTACTTACAGCAGTAACAACTAATATACTGGACTTTCAACCTGTGTAACAATAACCTGCTAAATTACACAAGGTTCTAAGAACTTGCTTCGCTGTGAGATATGTCCTTGGGCTCAGTGAGATTCACTAAGGAAAAACTAAGGTCCACAGAAAAAAAATGTGTTTGGCTCTTCAATCCCATTTTATCATGTGGGTTATTTTCAAGACAATTGCCATCCAGAGGAAAATGAAGCATTGAGCTTACCTCACCATGGGAGTGGGGCTATAGAGCAAGGGTAGAACAGGGAAGAAGCAAGGCTTCAGGGAGCTGTTGAAAATATGAAAATAATCACAAACTCACAAGGGCTCATGATTCTGCAAAATTATTTGCAAGGCTGGTGAAGAGGCTCCAGACAGAATGACAGTTCTGCTGCCCAGTGTGTGGTCCCCGGATGAGCAGCAGCTCCACGTTGCCTGGGAACTTGTCAGAAATGTGGGTTCTCCTGGGTTCACCGGATCTCTGAATCACAATCTATACTCTAATAAGATCCTTAAACAAGTCTCATGCACATTAAAATCTGGTAAGCTGTGGATGAGGAACAAGTTCTCAAACTTGGCTGCATGTTGGGCTTGCCTGGGGAGTTCTGAAAGCCCCTGATGCCTGTATGCCAGCCCAGAGTCTGGGTTGCTCAGTCTAGTGGCTCCTCTGGGCACCTAGACTTGTACATGCTGCCCAGGTGATCCTAGCGTCCAGGTGATCCCAGCGTGCAGCCGAGTTTAAAGAACACTGAAGGGCAGCACCATTAACCTTCCAGGACGGCCAGGCACACTGTCGGTGAAGGCAGATGTCCCTGTGCATGCTCACAAGTGTGAATGTTACAACAGCTGTTCAGAGATCAAGGGCCTACTCATTAATGACTTTATTATACCAATGTTTCACCGACATAAATATTGTCTAAAATAGAGAACAGCTGGGGACAATGGCAGGTGAACCCCAGTTAAGCTCTGGTGAAAGTGGGAGCGGCCTGACAGGTGGCAATTAGGCCCAGATTCCTCAGAAAAGGAAGGAGGCTCTGGAGACAGGTAAAACGACGGCCAGGAGTTAGGAAGAAAAGGGAGTGTGGCTCTAGCCAAAAGTGTGTCATCCCTATGCTGTGATCCCAAACCCAAAAGAATCACAGTGAGCCCAAACAGAAAACCAGTCTGGCCCATAGAGTGCCACCTTCCTTACCAGGAAGCCCTTTATCACAGAATGCCACCATCAGAGCAGGAGGAAACAAAAAGGACTTCTGGTGTCAAAATATGACTTTCCCTAGAGCATGCCTTCTTCATTCAAGACGGGTCCCCATTCAAAGTCCAGTTACATTTCAGATGAATTATACAATCCTGGCTTTTTGTTTTCTTGTCAATGGCGGGTGCTGGCTCCCCTGCTCTTAGCACAGAAGCAAGAATCCAAACTCCCAGTGATGATGGACCAACTGGAAGCTGAAATAGGGCTTTCCGAGATGCTGAAGCTAAGTGACATCTGTCCAGTGCTCAGTGGGCTGGGAGCTGGCAGGGCACGAAACACTGTGGCCTGCAAGGTTTGAGCTTTTGACTATCCTAGGTCTACACACCGACATATGCCACTTACTCCACAACACCACCCCAGGAAAACCATCCTTGTGTTCTTCCCTTTCAGATATGGAGAAAGTGAGGCAAAGAACAGTGAGGTAACTTGAACATCTAGTAAGAGATAACGCATGAATGCAGCCTGCAGGGACACTGCAGAGAGCCGCAAATGCCTAGTTAGCTCCACGTCTCACCCCAGGGCCTCACCTCAAAGGCAACTCAGAGAACCTCCTCACCCCATGCCTCCCCACTGCACCTCACCCAGGTGCACACTGCCCCATCTGTCATCCTGGGGTTGCACTGCAAAAAGGCACTGAGAAAGGAACAACTCAGCTAGCAGAAAGGAAGGAAGCCACTCTCTATCCTTGCACACGATTTCACATTTCCAGTTTGGTGCAACATAAATATGAGAATTAAGAGAAATTCCCAGGGGCCAGGTACTGTTTGAGGTTCTGCAGATAATTTTTTAAAAGGAATAAGATCATAATCCATGCTCTCAAAATAGTTCAAGTCTAGTGAAAGAGGCAGAAAAATAAATAACTATAATAGCATGTTATGGAAACACTAACAGAAAAATGAACTCTGTGGCAAAGATCAGGAGCAGGACAGTGGAGAGGGCGGTTCTCAGGCAGGGGCCCCACAGAGCTACCAGAGGACCAGCACATGCAGCTTGAGACTTCCAGAGCACTTAGCACATCACACAGCAATCGCCCTGGAGGTGCAGCCCTCCCTCCTTCGGCTGTGAGCTTCTGCCAGCCAGATAGCGCATCTTGGTCATAAGGGGCACTCCATAAATATTTTTGATAGACAGATCAGTGAATAGGAGCAATGACAGGAGATGAGGCTGGTCAGGTGCGCAGGGGACCCAAGGGCCCTTGTATGCGTTGCCACTTGTGTTGGTTACCTAGGGCTATATACCCTAGGTACTGTGCACCAGATAGCTTAAAACAACAGACACATAGTCCCTCAAAGTTCTGAAGTGTAGGAGTTCAAAAGTGAAGTGTCAGCAGGCAACAATCCCTCTGAAGGCTCCAGGAAAGTATCTTCTTTACCTCCTCCAGCTTCTGCAGGCTCCCGGCATTGTTGGGCTTATGGCAAGATCACCTGGTCCCTGCCACCATATTCACATGGCCTTCTCCCCCATATGTGCCTGAATGTCCTCACTTTCTTTATCAGGACACTAGTCATGGGCTTTAGGACCCACTCTAAATCCAAGATAATCGCATTTCAAGATCCTTAGTAATTACATCTGCAGACTGTTTCCAAATGAGGCACATTCTGAGGCTCTGAGTAGATATGAATTTCCAGAGGGGTATTATTCAACCTACTACAGCAAGGAAATTGCTGGTTCTATTATCTTAGTCTAGTACTGGTTTTATAATTCAGCACATTAGATTCCCTTGCAGGGCTTGTTTGAACACAGCTGGGTCCTGCCTCCAGAGTGTTGGTTTAATAGATAATTAATCTGAGGCCTGAGAATTTGCATTTGACAGTTCCTCTTGGATGCTAGTACTGCTGGTCCCGAGCCCACACTTGGAGACTCACTGCCTTGGGCAATACACGCAGAAGCCCTAGTCAATCTCACACAAAGGAGTGACAAGGGCAGCACTGACTGGGGTGACCACTCTGGGATCTGATGGAGAAAGGATGGTATGTGAACAAGGCCAGGGAATCTATAGCACTGGGGAGGTCTCAATCCCAGAAAGAAAGGAAGAACCCTGCCCTCCCCCAACTGGTCAGAACAGTGACAATGGAGCCGGAGAGAGAACAGATAGGAGGGTCAAATCTGCATGACTTGTTGGTTGATATCCATGGGACGTGAGGGAAAAAGAGGACAACAGAATGACTTCTGGTACCTGATTGTGTGTGAGATGGTGCCAGGTACCTGGCTGTGTACCCAGTAGACAGTGGTGCACCCCAGAGAAGGCAAGCTGTTTGGGTCTGTCGTGTTTGAGAGGGCTGTAGTCCACTTAAGTACATAGCCCAGCAGATACCTTATCTGAAACTCAAGGGAGAAGTTTGGCCTTTTTACCAGAGGTAATTGGAGACATAAACTCACAGTTATTTTCGTTTGTTTTAGAACAATCAGAATGTGTTTGATTACAAGGAGTACACTACCAGACTAACAGTGACTTAAATAACGTCACCATTTAATTGTTAGTCCTAACAGGAAGTCTGAAAGGACTTGATTCCAGGATTGGTTCAGCACTGCAGTCAGAGCATTAAGAAGCCAAGCCACGTCTGCCTTTCTATTCTGCCAGCTCCCCATGTGGGCCATGTGTCCCCTCATCAGTGTAAGATAATGGTCATGTGTTTCAGTTAATGAATAATCTCATGTGACAGAGTCACAATCAAGCAGGAAGGGGACAGAGGGAAAAGCATCTTTCTCCTTAGGTAACCCTCCCCTACTAGTGAAGAAAATCTCTCTGTAAAGCTCCTAGCAGACATCCTTTTCTCTCTCACTGATCAGAACTGGCCAAAAGACCAACCCTAGACTGGCAATAAGAGTAGGAGAGCCATGTATCCGCACTGTTCCCTGAGCTGAGCAAATCACCCTCCACCCAATACCGTGTTGGCCTCATACCAAATTCAAGTGCTCAAGTTTCTTACACAAAATGACACAGTATTTACATATTACTTACATGACACTTCCTATGCATTTTAAATCATCTCTAGATTCACATCTGTATAGCACCCAATACTATGTAAATAGTTGTTACACTATCCTGTTTTGGAAACAATGACAAGAAAAACATCACACATGTTCAGTACAGATGCAATTATTTTCCATATAACTTTTGGTCAGTTGATTGAAGCTGCAGAAGCAAAGCCCATGGAGATGAAGGGCCAACTTTATCCTCTTTCTGTCAGAATCTACATAGTATATAAAATGTCAGAGGAGAATCCTTCTCAGCTTAGGTCATTTATCCACCCCTTGGATGATCATTGTGGCCAGTGTTGACCTTACCAATCCTTTGGAATGGGCTACTGCCCTCTCATTATTGATTTCTCATTACTATTATTTTTTATTAATATTACTAGTACTACCACTACTAACACTAACACTTTTGGATGAATAAAAGATAAAAAAGACTTGCAAATCAGATAGAAAAGAAGTAAGTCAATTCACCTTTCATTTGATGTGGGCTTGACTGCTCATAGAGGGAGCAAAGAGAGATTAAAATCTTTGAAAAAATTAAAGAAAGAATTAATAGGTTTGGACCCAACGCATACTTCAGTTTTCTCACCAGGAGAAAGAATAACATTCATTGTTTTGATAGTGATTGAGTAGGAATTTGCTCAAAGCAAATTTAGCTATTGTACTTTCTTTTCAACAAATCAGAACTTGTTCACATACTGTTGCTTATATCTTACTGCACAGCATATCTGATAGAGACCCTGATAGCACAGCTCAGCCTTCCATGCCCTCTTTTCAATCTACCCTTGAGGGTCCCAGAGCACACAAGTCTCTTTTTTCCCCACAGGTAATGAATCCCATGTTTATACTCTCATTGAATGGTCAAAGAACAGCTATCGACATTATAAGAAGGAAATGGATCATTCTTTTCTAATGAGGAACATGCTTCATTCTTCCTAACTCCTGAAGGCATGGTTCCTTTCATGGTTGAGAAATAGCCATCATTTCCCTGAAGTCAATTTCCCCCACAAGTTTACTTTTGCTGATGCAATACAGCAAGAACTGGATATCTGGAAGTTTAACACTCTTCAGAGGGCTATAGCTCCCCAAACAATCTGTAGACAACCTTAGAGCAAATGGTCATTTTCCCCTAGACACAAATCTCATTTCCAGATAATGAATGTTATTTCACCTCCAGCAGAAACTGCAAGTTCTCCTGCTCAACACTAAAGGGCCCTAAAATAAGTCATCTGAAAGATGGTACAGTCATGACATCCTTCTGGGAAAGGCTCCAGTACCACAATAGGTATGATGCAGACACAGGTGCAGGAGGTGATGACAGGTTTCTCACTTTGGTCTGATTTCAACTCAAATTCTTCCTCTTACTTACCTTATCCCTCTACTCATTTTTCAGATGTGTCCTCTGGAATACTTTGCAAAAAAAACTGAAAAAGGAAAGACATCATGGTCCACTTCTAATCTCCCCTTTTGAGTAACCTCAGCAGTTTGCCCAAGGTGACTGGAAATGCTTTTGTAAGCACCTACGTGCCATTTGCCACCAGACACTCAGCCTTCTCCATACCTTTTAAAGTAACAAAATCCTTATAACCATCAGGCCAGGGTTGTAGAGCCACTCTTGGCACGTAAGATCTACTGACAGTAGAGCCAGATGATTCTTTATTGGGAGGGGCCATTCTATGCATTATAGAGTGGTTAGCAGAATCTTTGGCTTCTATCATTAGATATGCCTGCAGTACACCCCTATTTGTGACCACCTACAATGTCTCCAGATATCACCAATTGTCTCCTCGGAGAAGAAATTGCCCTGGGTTGCCTGAGAACACTGCATTAGACATAGACCTCATATGGGAAAGCAAGGTTACAGAGGAGGTATCCCCATAATATCTTGACCTCTCTGGATCTCTACAGGCAACAGCCATACATCCCTGCCCTTCTGGCCCAGCCCCTACCGCCCCATGGGTCCCTCTATTACCACAGTGGTGCCATTTGCCACCAGACACTCAGCCTTCTCCATACCAGCCAACTGCTCTGAAAGATTGACCCTTATCTTCCTACTGGGGACAGCAACAGCTGAGGGGCAGCATTTTTCCCCAGATGGCCCATAAGTAACACGTGATAATGAGGCCAAGAAGGGTTTCACTGCAGAAACATTCAGAAATGAGGATACTGGGCTGCTGAGCTACTAGTTCCCATGCCTAGGTGAGCAGTACCAGCTGCAGAGACACGGATGGAAACAGTCCTGAGCTGATTCACTAACCTCTGCTCCACCAGGGTCTGGCCCCACAGGGCACTGCCACACTTGGTGTCCCTACACCAGAGCTCAGTGCATGGCAGGCGCTACATTCAGTCTTTGGAGTATGCCATCATTACTATCAGGAAAACAGTGCCCTTAGCCTAAAGTACCAGTGTTTCCGCAGTCGCCTCTGATAGGTGAATGTCACATCGACCCATGTCCTAGAGAGCATAACCCAGGAATGCTTGTCTTTCCGACCTAACTATACTGATTTTCATTAAAAGTGCTAAAATGCCAACACATAAGCAATCTCAAATGAGGAGAAAGGTTATTTTTTATTTAAAAACTTTTGCTCATTTTTCAGAAGACATTAGTCGGCCTATGTAAGCCACATGGAGCTCTGATCTAAATGGATGTATTTGTCACACAATGCAACTGTTCTGACCAACGCAGAGTGATGGTCAAATTCAGTCCTCACATGTGTCCCTGTGAACTGCATCCCTGGAAGGAGGAATGGGCTGCAACAAGGAGCCCATAACACACCAGCAGCCCTCGTGGGCAGAGCTCAGGCTTCCTAATGCGCTTTCCTGGCTCTCTGGTCCATCCTTGAGATTTATGTACATCTCATGGGTATAAGTGGGACAAGTATATAAGGGTGTAGAAATCAACTCTACTTTTAGCAAAGTTGGTATGACCATCGAGAATTCTAGTGAAAATAGAGCAATAACTACAAGGTGAAACGCCAAATGTTCTTACAAGATGCAAAGTGTGCTTATATATGCCTAATAGGAACACTAAAAATATTTTTTCTATTTAGTAATTTTACTTTTTTGCTTAAACAAGCATTTTAGTGGATTTTTATCTATAACCAAAAAGAAAAAACTCAGGACTTTTCATCAGATTTACTGTCCAAGGGACACATGCCCAAGAAACAATCAACTTAATGAAGCCAATAGGGTACTCATTACCCAGGATTCATGTTCAAAGTTAAGTGGCCCCTTGATTATGTTCCAAATTGCTCAGCAATCTCCACTGATTGTGTCTGTGGAAATATCACCACAGGATATTTTCTGGGTCTGCATTCATGAACTTTACTTGCACAATACTTTGTATTCATGCTAACTGGTTTCAAAGTACAAGTGAGTAACCAGTCAGAGGTAAGAGTGTTCTGCAGAAATAGGAGTCCAGGTTTTTCCATAAGCAAGAGGTAACCCTAGACAGGTGACATCACAATCAGATTTCAGTTTCTTCATCTATAAGGAGAGGCACCTGGATAAGTTCCATTTTCCCCCAAACTTCAGACTTATGTCTGTCACCTGTTCTAATAGTCTGCTAATTACTGTCTTTAAGTCCACTGTTTAAATATAAGTCAATGTATCCTAAAAGAAAACTTTATATTAGTAATATAAATAGTGAACTAATAGCAGTTGGCACCAATGTACTTAAGTAATTGAAAGAAAAAATAATGTATTAAATTCTAACTAAATTTGATGTTGATAGCTGAAGGTTCTAATCCTGTCACCTGTTCTCCAATTAAAAAAAAAAAAAGAGCCTAAAGGATAGAGGAGTTGACAAAGTAAACATCTGAGGCTTTGTAAGCCATATAGTTACTGTTATAAGTACTTAACTTTACCATGATCATTACCTTCTGAAAGTATCTATGAGTCAAATGTAAATGAATGGGCTGGCTGTTTTCCAATAAAACCTTATTTACAAAGACAAATGATGGGCCAGATATGGTTCACAGTCTATCCTTTGCCAATCCCTTTTGTAGAAGAGTATGAGATAGTGTTATCACCAGACAAAGACTTCATTAGAACTGAAAGAAAATTTTAAAAGCAATTTCTATCCCAGTCAGAAGTCCAATGAGCTTTAATGCCTTAGTGTCCAATGTCATCTCCCTGAAAATTCTGGCTTTAATTTCATCTCTAACATTCTCTGATAAACCTTTTCCTTTACCTTTGATATTTTGGGTAGGGTGTAGAATTTCTCAACTGTGTAAATCCTCAATACATTTTCAAGTTGTCTCTCATCTTCACTGGGATGTCAACAGGTAAAGTTTCTAAGGTTTCTTTACATCCATGGCTCTCAACCCTACTTATACATTAAAATTGTCTGGAGAGATTTAAAAATACCAATACCTGGCATACACTTATCCCTCAGAGATTCTGGTTTAGTAGGATCACGTTGGGATGCAGTCCTTTGTACACTGTAAAGCATCCTAAATTATCCTGGTGGGCGACCAGGACTGAAAAGCCACTGATCTCTATCTTGTCCAGGTCATCTTCCCCAGAGTCCATCCTTTCCCCATTTGGCATTAATTCTAAGAGCCCCAAGCTCTATGTAGCTCTAAACTACTCAACATCTGAAAATCTTCACCTGCAAGTCCTGATGTCCCCCAGATGGGGTCTGCTTGAGCCCTCCTAGGTGCCCTGGCTAAGTTTTCACTCTCTGCTTCATCAACCTAGAAGACTTGAAACCTCAAGATATCTGGCTGGACAGGTTTTCTCTCCCTTCCTCCCTACCCACTAATGTCACTGACCTTTGGCATTGGTACAAATTGGGGCAAAGTCAAGATGTAGATTCCACAATGTATGAAGGAAGAGTCCTTCTCCCCTAGAAAGGAAGAGAAATGTCTTGTGCCTGCAGAGAAGAGTTCCTCCATCCACTCAATCCCACATGCTTGGGGCTGGTGGCACACAGCTCCGCTCCCCTCCATTAATACACAAACACTGGGCACTGGCAATGCAAGAATCTTACCACCAAGAGGCTTACACTGTAGGGACAGAGTTAGACTAGTGAATATGCACAATAATGTATTTTAAGGGGATTTGATAGAAGTCATTAGGGTAGAATGCAAGCACAAAAAAGAAAGTCAGTTGCACACTAGAAAACATCTCACAATCAACTGTGCAAGGGAAAACAAAAACCCACTGTGTGGTTTTTTCAAAATTTTGTGCTGTAGCTATTTCCACCATAGCTGATTTTATATTACCGACATGATATCCCTGAGTCCCACGGTGGGAAGGGCTGCATACAATCAGCTCTTGCAAGCTTGCAAAGTTAGGATCACCCATCCTGGTTTTCATGGAATTGTCCCAGCTCTAGCACTAAAAATCCCACATTTCACAAAACCCATCAGTCCTGAGTAACCCGGGGGTCAGAAATGGTTTCAGAACGGAGGCCAGGCTTCAGCATATTGCTTACCAAGGTCCCTTCCCCAGTGTTGCCAGTGGAACTAATGGTGACCAAGTGTTGAAAAAATGGAGGGCCATGAGGCCCCATGCTGTCAGTGCCAAGCTTCTTTGGCCCTCTGTGGACTCAGAAAGCTACAGTGTAGAATCCATTGGCAGCATTCTTCCTCTTTCTCCCCTACCTCATGCTGCAAGGCCCCTTGAATCAGCAATCAGTTTACACAGATTCAGTTCTGCAGAGATGTAACATGCTTCTTACAAACATAGTCAGCAGGGTGTCAAGCAGTCAGCCAAGAGAATAGCAGAGTGGAAACTGTGGCCATCCTGCCATGGCCATCACAACTTTCCAGTCTTCTGAATCCTCCTGCTGAAATTCAGCCTCCTGGCAAGGTAGTGCTTTAGCTATTTACCTCCATTACATGCAAGTCAAGGTGCTTTGGGAAAGGAGGAGGACAGGAGGAGGGGGTGGAGGATTATCCTGCCAGCCAGCTCCTCTGCCAGCTGTGCGTCGTCATAGAGACCAACACTCTTGTGTGATCTTATTTCATCTTCTCAAGACCCACCTGGGTGGGGCAGATGTCAGGCCCAGATGACAAGTGAGAAGCAGAACGTATGACTCCATCTGAGTGGAATTTAACAGTACGGCTGTCCTGCACAGAGTCTGTCGATGCAGAGACAGCAGCAGGTTGCCTGCATTTTCCATTTCACTTTCAACACTTCTTTTTTTTTTTTTTTTTGGTTTTTCTCCGGTACCGGGAACCGAACTCACAACCTTGCGCTTGCAAGGCAGGCGCTTTTGCCGCTGAGCTAAATCCCCAGCCCCCTTTCAACACTTCTTGATCCCTTGGGAAAGGCTCTTGGCTTCCCTGGCCAGGAAACAAATCTCAACAATGCTGCTGTAAAAAATGACATTCTAAGAGTTGGACCAAAATTTCTATTATTAATTTTTTTAAATAACGATGTTGATAGGGACCCAGAGAATCAGTAATGAGGAGTCAACCGTAGACCTTCTGTGTGTAGACTGTATGAGTTTGAATCCCCATTCCATCTCTTACTAGCTGTGTGTGCTTGGGTGAGTGATTAACCTCTTCAAGTGTTGATTTTTTCATCTGTGCAGTAGCAGGCAATAATACCTATCGATAGGGTTGATGGTTAAATGAGTTATTATATGTAAATTCAGACCACTACCTGGTATATAATAAGTGTTTGTATTTTGCTATCGTTCTCAGTTTAAAATTTTTCTCCTATGAGTTTCTCTAAGACTTTTAGCCCTTGGGGCTGGGGATTTAGCTCAGCGGCAAAAGCACCTGCCTGGCAAGCGCAAGGTCGTGAGTTCAGTTCCCGGTACCGGAGAAAAACCAAAAAAAAAAAAAAAAAAAAGACTTTTAGCCCTTGCTATTACTTTTACATAAGTACAAAGTAGTTGCTGATTTAAAACAAAATTATATAGTCAGTCATCTTGAGTTTACTGTGGTAAACTTCCAATTTTAAAATCCCCATGCAAAGTACCATGAAAGGGACTTATTTAACTCTCAATAGAAATCAAGTCAAGATAGAAGGAAGTAATAAAAATAACATCCAGCCCTCACCATGTGCCAAGCATCCTGCTGAGAGCTCCAGCTACACACCCTTATCACAGCCCATAGGAGGTGGATATTAACATTTATCAGGTGAGAAAACAGAAATGAGAAGAGGCAAAATAGCTTCATGCCTGGGTCAGGGGTAGTGATCAGTAGACAGAGAAGAGGGGACCTCTATAATCTCAAAGAAGTCCCTTCCTCAAACTATACCGGTTTTGCCAACTCTATAATGCTCTTAAAATCTATACAGACAAGTTTGCAATGGAATATTATTCAGTCTTTAAAATGCAAGGAAGTTCTTGTAAGGTCAGCAGAGGAAATTGATACAAAACACAGCAACAAAAAATGAAGTTTTATTGGAGCAGAGATGGCAGGCAAGTCTCTAAGGATAGAGACTGTGCCGATGGTCAAGGGGAGATGATAGATGGGTAGACGACAGATGATAGATAGATAGATAGATAGATAGATAGAGGGGTAGGACCACTAGGAGTGGCATGAAAAATCTAACAAAGTGGGTTTGTGCTGGAGGATTTGATTTTGATGTGTAGGAGGCTTTATTTAAGTGGGCAGGACATTTTTGGGAGGGGCTGACATTTGTGGATTAGGTTAGAACAGGATGCCTGTCAAGGGGTAAATTAGATTAGAACTGTCTGTCTGAGAGGCGGGGTTGGCTTTTGTAGTTTCACCACGGGGGTTGGGACTGCAATGGACTCTTAACAGTTCTGCCACTGGGACAATTTGGCTAAATCTTCAGGACACCGTGCTAAGTAAAACAAGGTAATCACAAAAAGAGAAATACTGCACACTTCCACTTACATGAAGCACCTAAAATAGTCAAATTCATAGAAGTAAAGACAGGAAGAGTGATCATCAGAAGCCAGGGGCAGGGCTCACGCGGGTGCTTAGCTGGTTTAGTTTCTGTTATATAGGATGAATCAGTCCTAGGGATCCTCTGAACATGTGTTACCTTTAGTGAACAATACTCTGCACTGCACGTAAGGACTGGCTGGGAGATTGGACCTCACCACATGTGCACACACAAAGCACACACAGACTGCCTCAACTGTGGCAGTGACTGCACGAGTGTGTGTATCCAAATGCATCAGATTGTGGACACTAAAGCGTGGCTCCCTGCATACCAAGTATATCTAAGTTGTGTAAATTTTTTTCAGGAATTTAATAAAAAAATAAAAACAAAAACAAAAAAACTCTATGAAAGGTGAGTTAGCCAGAGTGGTCACCCTTGTCTCCACATGCCAAGAACCAGCGGTGGCAGTGGTAACTGCTGACACTGGAAAGAACTCAAGCGTACCCAAAGCTACCCCTGCACAGCCCTCCCCTGCCTCCATTTTACTCCTGCCCAGGAGCCTCGGGCCCCTGCCTGCTTCTGATCCTGGCCCTTGTTTCTGATCTATTCTGCCTCCTCCTTATTCCACACCAACTCAGAAAGCAGCCTCTGCAGATAAGTGTGTGGGAGCCCTCTGCCCTCTCCACCCCAGCACTTCCTGAGAGCACTTCTGGCTCAGAGCCAGGATACCAGGCAACCACTTTCAAATATTTACTGAGCAGAGCACAGGGAGCAGGACTTCTGAGGAACTGTGCTGGAAATATCAGCCAATGCAATTGCCACTCCTCCCATTACATTTTCATAATGCTTCAGCGTTTACAAATGACCCTTACATCCTTGTGTCACCAGCGTCCCACTCCTACGTGCTGCCAGCTGAGTGCTCCTTGTAACCCAACACTCTGCTACTGGGTCCCGGACATGCCTGCATCTAAATGCAGTCACGCTACACCGTGAGCAGGTGCATCTCCTCTTTAACAAGGAGACAAGGCTCAGAGAGATGGGTCAGCTCACCCAGCGGGGACTGTTCCCAGCAAAGGACAAAGCAGTGATTAAACACAGATTAGACTCTGAAGTCTGTACTTTGCGACTGTCACCTTCAGTGCCATCCTATTTATCACAGTGAGCATACAGGCTTGTAGACACCAAAGGCATGTTTTGGGGATCTTTGTGTCCCCTGCACCCAGAATACTGCTTGGTATACAAGGGCTCTTTAATATCTGCTTATAAAAGGAAGGGAAAGAAGAAAGAAGGCAAGAGGAGGGAGAGAGGAGAAGTAGAAAGAGGAAAAGAAAAGGGAGGAAAGGAAGGAGAGGTAGAAATTCAGAGGGGAATTGAATTCATCTAAGATACACTTTAATTAATTCACATGTCTCTGATGCCAGCCGGTCCTTGTGCTCGTCTTGATATCATCCAGACAGAAAGTCAGAGCATGAGGACTGACGAGTATGAATGCGCTTCAGGCTGCATCCTGGAAAATCTTGCTTATCACATAATACACACAGCACCCAATTTGCAAATCATTTCCCTCAGCAAGCTCCTTCACAAAGCCCGTCTCCAAGGTTTGCTATAATTCAGGAGATGTTCCCAGCATGTCTCTTTTCTAAGCATTAAGATTTCCTTGGGCTGGAATTGGAGTGGGACAGAGGGCCTTTAGTCTCTTTAGAGTCTGGCATCCAGGTTTGTGGTGTTAGGGACTTGATATGCATCCACTTCGCCCATGAGCACTCACTGTGCTGCAGCAGGGGCTGCTGGTTCCTGCGGCTCCTTCCAACGGCGCTGGCAAGTCCTCCTCTGGGTCATGCAGGGAGCAACATTCTTTCTGCTCTGTTGGTGCTGCTTCCTAGACTCCCAGCATCTTGGTTTAATTTCTATGCCTTCTCCTCAAGAACAATGGGTCATTCACGTCCTTGTGAAGGAACATAGAGACACAGTGAATGAAAGGGAGGCCTACCACAGGGAAGAAATCCAAAGTACAAAGTCCCCAGCTTATCCAAACACCAGGAAGTGCTTTCCACAGGGTTGATCGCATTTGCTTCTGTCTTGAGCCTGAACCCAGGGGGTGAGGGCAGACACCTCAGCAGGACTGGAGCCCAGCAGGACCTGCTCACCCCACGAGATGTGAATTCTCACACTTGTCAGTAAGACAGCTCACAAGGTGTGGCATCTAGGGCTTCAACTGGGCCCACCAGACTCCGTCAGAATTGTTAACCACTCTATTGCCTTGGGTAAAAATATGTTTTTGGAACTTGGTTTCCAAGCTATAAATGATGGAGGAAAAATGGGTCCTTACAGTGCTATTTACAAGGTGAAAACTTCTCAAATAGAAAGTTTCTGAAATACTCATTGCTCTTCTGCCTTCTATAAATATTGGTTGTTTACATTTATTATGCACATGCTGTTCATGGCTTCATCATTTTGCATGAATGACTTCATTTAAATTCTCATGAGAGCCCTATGAGGTAATCATTATTACTTATCCTCATTTTCCGTGAGGAAACAACAGCACAGAGAGGCTCCATAACTTGCCCAAGGTCACACAGCAAATAAACCAGTCATGCTGAAGTATGAATATAGCCTGACCAGAAAACCTCGTTCTTAAACTTGACTAGTATATCTTCAGTGGCTACCTGTTATGAATTATGATATTCTTTGGGGCATTGTGAAACATATATAGATATAAATATGTTTATCTCTGTGTATATTTGAAGTAGATATATATCTACATATACATATCTGACAAGTTGTTTTGTGTGTGTGTGTAACAAATTTAGAATATAAATAGCATGTTGATTCAAAGTATGCAGAACTGAAAATCTTTATAAAATATATATCTCTATATATCTGCTTATAAGTATATATGTATATAGATCTTCATATATGTATACAGAGAGAGATCTTCCAAACTTGTTGAAACAAAATATGCATAATTGTAATCTGCCTAATATCACTTGATGAAATTTTGCAAATGTCGTCACAAGACAAAAAGTCATGAGAGAAACAGGAAATGCTATGTAGCCTCCCATAATCCTGCCACTGAAAAATTACTAGAAGCAGCCTCTGCCCTTACAAAGCTGACACTGCCCCCACTTTACAGATGAGGCAATAGTGGCTTACAGGTTAGTAGCTAAGTTCACCTGGATGCGAAGGGGCAGAATCAGATTCAAACCAGGACTCCTGGATCTCCAAGCCCAGCCAGTTGTATTGATTGGTATCCAACTTTTGTTTCCTGAACGTCCATGCAAGTGACACTAAAACAAACAAAGCAAGGCCTGTGGCTCTGCCTATCAAGTGCCTACAATTGGACGCAAGCGGAATGTCTGTGGGTCTACGCAAAGCCTCAAAAGCGTGCCTGACCTTGCCAGCTCCTGCCACCCACTTGTGTCTGATTCAGTCCCCACATCCTGTGGCAGTGCTGCTCACTGGCTTCTGGTTTCCAAAAACCCCTAAATCTGCTAATTGGCAGACAGGCTGAGGCCAGTTAGCTGCCACCTGCTGACAATGAACAATGCGTGTGGAATGCTGGCTTTGGCAGGTTCCAGGGAAGGGGCCTTCAGAGGAGCCAGGACTCACAGCACCAAGTCACTAAGGAACGCAGCCACTGTGATGCAGCCCTGGCCCCGACCCTTTTCTTCCTCCCTCGTTCTCTTTTCTAAATCACATCCCGTGATCCCTTCTCTATGACGTCAAATGTCCTGCTGTTACGAAGAACAGGACTGCACTCTGTCCTCAAGCAGAGTAGGGAGAACACCCAACATGGCTGCAGGGGTTCCTACAGGAGTGAGGGGCCTGTGATCTCAGCCTGCCCTGCTGTGACACAGACCCTGACCCCGTATTTGCCAAGCAAAAAAGGAAAGAAGCGAGTCTCAGTGTCACCTCCATTCCTAACACATCATTCAGCCCCCTCACCCGCCACTGCATCCCTAGGTACCTGTGTTAGTCTGAACCAAATGACACTATATCCCTGCCTCCCGCTCTTCAGAACCTGGAACTGTGCGACCTTTGTGTCATTAAACAACCTTACTAAAACAGGAAGAGGACCAAGAGCAGGAATGCCCTTTTTCACCTGCCGCAGTCGGGAAGTCCTGGATCCAGCCTGGCTCTGACTCAGCCTTTGCCGGAACAGGTGATCTCAAACAAGTCTTCACATGGCCCCTGTGAAGAGCCCTCACAGCTCCTCTGTGCCACTGAGGAAAGGGTGTGCTGTGTGGGGAAGCAGTGGGCAGGGGTGCCCTGCCTCAGGTGCAGCTGTTTTCCTGGCGCTCTGTCTCTGTTTCTGTTGCTCAGTTTCAAGTGAGACAGATAACAAGTGTCCCACCACGTTCTCTGCACCATGAGGCTGGCATGACCTTTGTGGATTAGCCTGTGGGTGGGAGATTCTGCTGTCTAGTTCAATTCTGCATCCCTTCCTGAGCCCTCCATAATCCCTCTGATGAAAGGCAAAGATACCTTGTACAATCTAATGTTGCTACTTCCACCCTCAGAGAACCACCTACTCCCAAAGCAATCAAAAAGCAAAGGAGCTTCCTAAATGCAGCCTGTACAGTCTTCAGAAGGACCTCATGCATGCTTGGTATAGTACTTCAGTGTTGCCCTGTTGAATTCTTAATGTTTTTTTAGCAAGGAGCCCTGCAAATTATGCAGCTGGTCGTACCAACAAGCCTTCAAAAGTGCCACATGGCTTTCCCATACCCCACAAAAGAACTGGATAACAAAATGGGGTTCATCGCTCCTCTGCCTGAACATGAAAGCCCTGGGCACATAGGAGTATGAGGCAGGATGGAGCAGTGGGTAGAGTATGTGCTTTAGTTGGTGAGTTGGGTTGGATGCAAACTCACAAGACATTCAACAAAAATCCCTCCACTGTCTGAACTCAGGGCTCCCTACTTGTAAGGTAGACTACTACCTACTAGTTTTTCCCGACACATAAGTCTGTAAATTGCATGGCATGTGTCAGCTGTCCAAAATATGCCCCCCACATATGCCCCCCCCACACACACACACGGTTCAGGAATAGATATTTTAAAATGGGCCAGACCCTCACATTGCAAAAGGCAGTGAGGCGATGGCAACCCTGAAGGCCCTCTAGGTTCTAGGAGCTTAGGATTTCCCATTAATCAAGACCTCTTCTAGACCATGGGTTTTACTGAGGACACTTCAAGCTGCAAAGGCAGAAATCTAACTCTTATTAACTTAAGGGGAAGTTTATTAACTAGTGAGACTGGGAAGTGAAAGGGTACAGGCACTGCTGTATCTGAGGGTGTTATTCTGTCCACCCACTGCCCTATGTGGTGGACAAGATGGCTGCCAATGGCAAGCCTAGACCAACAGTCTCTTAGCTTGGCGCCCAGAAGGAGGAGACAATTTTCTCTTTCAGTATATTAATCAATGAAAAGACTAACTGATTCTACTAGGACTACATCCCCACTCCAGAGTGACAGGATGTGTCCACATTGGTGTCTACAGCTGGACCATGGGGCTCAGGCCTCATGACTGACAATGTCCATGAAACCACAATAGAAGAGGGGCAATGCCCCAAAGAATACCAGGCAGGTGAGTCAATGTCCTCTGGGCCAAGTGTGACTAACAAATCACTCCCACTAGGCACCAAAGAAAGTGAAAGAAGGGAGAATGGAATCCAGGTGGCCTGGACAGTAGCATTAAACCAGCCTTCATTACAGGATTGGAAATATGGGGGCACATGCCATCTCATGGAGATGAGGAAAGGGGAAGAACTGAGAAAACCTGGGGCGTGTTCAAGACTACCAGCTGCATAACTGCAGTTCAACTTGGTTATCTTCAGCTTACAGAAGCAGTACTGGTTTTCCATTTTAGTGCTAATAAGTGTTTCTCTTAAAAATAATTTTAAGTAAAAACAAAGTAAGTAGTTCCACTGAGAGAAAAATAATAACCAAAGCACAACATCAATACAGGTAACCATGCACGCTCACGCTCGTGCATGTGTTACGTCAAAGACTGGAGCATGGAACGCAGCTCAGCATAAACGCTTAAAACCAAACAACGCTCTTGCTAGTTCATATGGTATCCCTGAAAACTAAATGCATGTTCCTCACTGTGTGGGTGGCAAAGGTCCAAGTGATCTGTAGTAGGGTCCTAGAATCCTCAGTTTCTGGCTGGCAAAACCTATTCCGTAGATATACTGTGTCTCATGGCAAAGCAGATAACCAGCACTCTAGGGTGGTGACCACTGTATTATTTTCTGTCACACAAAGATGAGATTGATAGGAAAATCACTCCTCTCAGCATTGGCCAGGCCTATTGTTCCTGAGAACAGAAGGGACCAGTCTCCTGTGGTCACCCACAGCCAGCTGGCCCCAAAGAGTACCAGCCATCTCCCTGGACCAGAGCTTCCACAGCTGATTTCCACATGCACCCACGTGCAAAGTGGCAACTGGTCCCTTAGGAGGATGACTTCTCGGTCTTCCAGTTAGCTACCAGTTTCTGCAAGAGATAACTGAAGAATGATTGTATTATCCCCTCACATTTTCAATTCTTTTCTGCAGGCCAAAGTGAGAAGTCATGAGGGGTTTGATGTGGATCGAGACGCCAAAAAGCTGTACAAAGCCTGCAAAGGAATGGGTATGAAACACACTTCATTTGCTCATTTATTTTTAAAGTCGATTAAAATTGATCTCATGACCAACTTTCCCACAGGGATAGGAAGATGCAGTACATATCGTGCATTCCAGGCTAACTCAAGTAGATCACTTCTGACAATCTTTCTGTTCAAGTTCCCAAACCCATAATCAGATCCTATTACCTTTCAGCATTCTGTATAACAGTTAGAAGCTGGATATTGTGCCATTCAGTTGGACTTTGAGGAGAGGGAAATATATCAAGAAGTGACTCATGAAATCCTAATGTCATGTAAACATCTTTCCCGGGAGATGGGGAGGAATGGGGCCCGATGAGGCTGGATTAGGGATGTGGGAGATGTGTCTAGGAGTCCATCAAATGGATACAAAACAGGGGTCAAGGTTGAGAATCTGGGGTCAAAACTAGAGAATCTATTTACATAGTGTATGACTAAGAGTAGGGCACTAAGCAAGAGGTTGGGAGTAGGGTGAATCCAGGACCAGGTCGGGACAAGACAGACAGCATTTAAGCCTATGGCCATGAAGAGGTGCTCTGGGACCCAAAGAGACCACTGATGACACAAGGTTCCAGGAGCCCAGAAGAAGGTGGAATCCAAAGCACAGACAGGAGGATGAAAGAGCACAGACTGACAGCTGGAATAGATACATCTGTAGGTGTGGTTGGGGCAGAAACTGAAGGTGCTCTTGCATGGTGACTTTGCATAGCTCAGTGAGTGGGAGGTGAAGTTATCTGCTAAAGAAGTGGGTTTGTAGTGGAGTATGGGGCTTGAGTGTTGCTTCAGAATAGCCTGTGAGTAGCAAAGAACAGGGAGATGACCAAGAAGAGTGCTGATCCCCTCTGAGGGTCCCACAGAGAAGGGAGATGACAGGCTCTCATGGCTCCAGCCCACAAGACAACGACTTCCTCTCACAGCCTGAAAGGAGGAGAGGAGACGTGAGTGTTAGGCTAGGCTGAGCTTGGTTTGCTAGTGAGAAGCCTCAGAACAGCAAGTTGAAGGGAGAGAAGGCTAAAGGGACAGGCAGATTGAATTTCCTGGCTCTTCTAGTTTTCATTTCTTAGGAATCATTTAAGTTTTCAGGGACTCTATATACAAAATCTCACTGAGCTGTCCTTATAAAAACCCACTTTCCAAGTACTCCATTACTTGAAAGGCCTAACAAGTAACACAACTGAAGTCACAAAGCCAGTTGGTGGTGAACACTGGAAAGGATTGTATCCTGTCACTCACTTCAGATGCCTCAGTTTAGAAAGACTGCAGGCGGCCACCTCGGTCACACAGCTGAAGGTCCCCAGGGATGAGGGTGGACCTGAGAAGACATTGCACAGGGGCGTTAACAACTGGTAGGAGCCACCAGAGTCCATAGGGTGTTTTATTCAATTACTCTTTTCCTTATAGTGATATAATTCATATACCTTACAACTCCCCTTTTGTAACACTACAATTCAGTGGGTTTTAGTATGTTCCCAGGGTTGTGCAATCATCACCACTAATCCTAGGACATTTTCCCAAAGAAAATCGCATCCCCCAAAGAAACCCCAAAACCATTAACAGCACCCACCATCAGCCCCAGGCAGGCACTAACCCAACTTACCTATTGCTAAGGATTTTCCTGTACTGGATATTTTATATTAACAGAGTGATACAATACGTGGCCCTTTACATCTGGCTTCTTTTTCTTGGCATAATGTTTCATTTAGAAGGAAATTAGTAGAGATTTACTTTCCTAAGATTCGGTGTCATGGTAGAATAAATATGGTCATAAATTTTGTGTGTGCCTCCAGAGGAAAAAAGTGGGATGTATGGTGAAAGATCTAAGTGGGTACATCTTGCTTTGTTATGAGGAAGAGTCTGCTTGCCCAGGAAATGTTGGGCAGCAACCCTGAGGCAGTGGGGGATGGGAATTCTGGGAGGAAAGTAGTAGGGAGATTTCTACATAACGCCAGCTGAGGTAAGCTGAAATCTCTCAGCCTCTTGGTATCTCCATTTGTGTGGTAGCATCTGTCTGGATCAGAGATGCCAGGCATATGGCACGCACATCACCCATTCCATCTGGATCATCATGGCAGACATTGCTTGTGGATCCCACAGCTCTTGCTTATACATAGGGGCAGGGGTGAAGAGGGAGGGTAAGGAGGGAGAGATGAAAGGAAAAGGAGGAGAGAGGGAGACAGATGGGGAGAATAGCTGCCGGAAGCAGTCTGCTTTGCATAGGAGCAGGGTGTTCATGGCTCTGCCTTCTGCTAAGTGACAGGGACTCCAGGTGCTTTCCAGGCAGGTGGGGCTGCCCTGCTGCCCTTGAGTGAGACCTTGGGCTAGAGACAGGAGGCTGAGTGGGTATAAGAATGACAGTGCTGCACTTAATGATGTATCTCTGCTTAACCCACCTGAAAGCTCAGCTCAGTATGCACAGATTGAGCTCCCAGTGAATGCCACCAACATGTGGTGTTTTGTTCCCCCTGCTGCACTTGCTCATAGGGGAGGACCGATATGGTACTGGTTACTGTGCAGCACCTTCCATGTGCCATGTACTAAGGCAGATGTCACACATCCCCAAATCTGTGTGAAGTTGGTGTTGGTATTAACTACTCAACGGATGAAAATCCAGGCTGTGAAATGAGCAGGGACCACTAGAAACTAAAATCTCCTGAGAGGTCTGATTTGATTGAAGGTCTAGATGCCCAACCTTCACTGATGAGCACGGGCTAAAACAGAATCCTATTATTAGCAGTGTTGGTCTATAAGACCATGGGCCCATCTCCCGATGGACCAGCCCTATCAGGGTTGGATTTAGATAACTAGGGAGATGCTGTCCCATAGCCATAAGTAGGAGCCTTACAAGTCACTTTATATTTTTGAGAAGCCAAATTTTAAAATAAAAAGTAAGTGAAATGTGTTATTTTAATTAACCTGATTTTTATAAAAATATCACTCCATCAAGTAATCTATATAAAAAGTAGCACTGAAGTATTTTCCCTCCTTCCTTTTCATATCAAGCCTCCCAAAGTCCAACATGTCCTCTGCATTCACAGAGCATCTCAGCGTGGCCCAGCCACACATCAAGTGCCCAGTGGCCACATATGCCCCCATATTCACAGAGGCTCCAAGCATCACAAAGTTTGTGTTCGCTCCCCAAGCCTCACCCATGTATGTTAATCAGCATAGTGATGTCAGGCCATGGAATAGTTCATTCTCCAGATGACGCATAACTCACAGGTTTCTTTCTTTTCTCTGCTCTCCTGGTGCGTGTGTGTATGTGTGGGTGGGTGGGGTCTGGGTCACAGGGAACCCAGAACAGACCCACCCCTTCCTCTCCATGCTGCTTTTTATCAACCCCTTCTCTCTGGGTGTGGCCCACAGCTGCCCAAGCACCAGGTTCTGAAGGACGCCCCTCTTGCTGGGTCATCCCGCAGGGCCCACTGAAGAGAAGGCACTGAGCGTGTGCAGCCAGCAGGCTCTTTGAGGTAACAGCTGCAGGAAATGACCCGGATCACAGCTGCTCAGGCTTTCCAGGGCACTCGAGTCATCCAGTGGTGGTGGCAGAGCTTGGCTTTGCTGAAAGCCAGGGTTGCTGCCTCCTGGGCTCGGCCAGGCAGGCCAGGGCTGGCATTAGAGCCCGAGACAAAAGCTTAGCCTCTGTCACCACCTCAGACCGTTGACTGGCCCCTGGGGCCTTTAAACCCTGTGGCCTTGCCTGGCAGAAACACCGCTCAGTGTATTCCCAGAAAACTGCTGGTGAAGCAAAACCACAGAGGCACTTCGAGGGCTGACAACAGCTCTGCTCTGAGCCCGGCTGTGTGGTCACTCCCCGTGTTCGTGCTCAGGCAGATCAAGGGTCCTTTTCTGAGGTTTTGAAAAGTCCTTCCCAGAACCACGAGTGACTGGCCTCAGGGCCTCCAATTAGTGTAAATGTTTACAGGAAATTTTCAGCAATGCGGAGTGCTTATATGACACACACACTGAAATGCAGAGTGAGGTCACCTTGCAGCAAACGGCTTCCTGGCCAAACAGCAGAAACAACTTCCAGGACCAACCTGAGGGTTGAGGGAAATCGAGGCATTGTTGTCACACCCTGCCCCACCTTGGGCTGTTGCTGAGCCACTCCAGGACTCCTGTGCTTTCTGGCCCGTCTTGTAAAAGCACTCTAGAAAGGAACGTCCAGAGGACATTGCTTTTAAATATGAACTCAGAAGGAAAGTCTAGAGGACATTGCTTTTTTTTTTTTTCTAACATGAACTTGGTTTTCTTAATTATCCAGATATGGGTCGCAGGCAACATTAGAGTAGAGAGGATTTTCCACTGGTCTTTGTTACATTCAGCTTATATGAGTATCACATGCACTTCATACCAATGCGACAGGTTCCATCATACTGATGTGCACATCTTTCCATTCATCCATTCATTCATTCCTATATGAATTCATTCACTCAGTAAGCATCATCTGATAAACACTGAGAGCCTTCTGTGTAGATACAGCAAGGAGCAAAATGCCCTGCTCCCGTGGAACTTGCTGGTTGTTATGACAGAGACAGCAAGGACAGCTCACGTGTGGGACACAGAGGGAAGAATGATTTCATCTGTCCTGTGCTTCCATTAAAGGAGGAGCAGAAGTGAAGAGGGATCAGAGATAAAGGTGTTCCAGGTAGAGGGACCAGCCTATGCAAAGACACAGAGGTAAAGGAGGGGTGTTTGTCCTAGGAGCTGCCTTCCTTTCTGGAATGGGAGGACAGCAGGCCTGAGAGAGGATGAGTAGGTGGACAAGACTCTGAGAGGCAAATAGGAGCTCCAGCCATTGGCTCCGTCTGCACTGCTGAGGAGTCCCAGCTTCATTCTGTACGTGAAGGGACCTATAGCGAAAGGCTGGAAGCAGAGGAATGACCAACCAGGCTATTCTGTGCTTTAACAGGGCCCTCAGAAGGCAATGAACTGTACTGCAGATGGTGACAGCTCTACAGGGACCCATGGGTACTGTCAGTGATTCTGCTGAGTGACTCGGTGAAAGCGAAGACTGAGGGAACTGGGTAGATCTGAGTGAGATGAGGAGCTGGAGTACACAGGCGTTAGTGTGACTGACTAGGTGTGGGGTGAGGGGAAGGAGGGACCAGGGATGACAACTGGCCCAATACAGTGAAGGGGCCACATGGAAGCAGGGATGACAGCTGCCACTGAGCCCAAGGGGGAGAGTTCAAGGAGGGAAGGAAGTCCCTTTTGAGGTGAGATTTCTGGCACTCAGAACTGTAAGCCTTAATTGTAATAATATCACAGAGTAAGAAACCAGATACATATTACATAGGTGAAGCTCCAGGAGGAGATGAAAAGGAACAATACAAATAACACGTTGGAACCAAACCAGAATTGCCTGAGTTAATCAGGCAATTAACTCATGCTGTTTTTGCAAGTAAGCTCATCCTAGAATCTTCTTTCTCCAACTGGAATCAAATAGCCAAATCTTCCCAGAATTGCAGATGTAGAAATAACGCATGAGGTGAAAACACAAAACTGGTGATCACGCCAGAGCCAGAGCACAGCTCCCCGTGACCCCGGCCCTGGCTGCTCCTTCTAAACTCCTGCTGTGTCTTCCCAAAGATGGTTTTGAGGTCTGGTGCAGAGTCAAAAGGAGGGGGGAAAAAATCTCAAGTTTTCTCATTTTCGTACCTTTTCCCATCTCCAGCCAGGTTCTCTCTAGCCTTTGCTATACCCAAAGCCTAGCTTTTTACTGTTTCCAACTGTCTTGGTTACTTTTCTCTCATTGCTGAGACAAAATACCCAATGCCCAATACCAAGAAAGGAAAGGTTTACTTAGCTCACAGTTTGTGGCGGTTTCAGCCCATACTCAGCTGGCTGCAAGGCAGAGTGGCATATGGCAGAGGGCAACAGTTTGTGGTGGCAGAAGACAGCAAAAACAAAAGAGCAAAAAGGAAAGAGAGGTGGCAAGTAACCTCTTTCCCTCCCTTACATTATATGCAAGCTATTGGCCGCAGGGCAGATGTAGCACTCATACCCATAATTCCAACATCGGACCATAAATCAACCATAAATCTAGAAGCCCACCCCATGACTGCATGAGGATTTGGGAGGACATGCAGACACAAACCATAACACCAACCCATCCATCAAAGGGGTCAGTGCCACCCCTGCTCAGTCAGGATCCCCCCGTCTCAACAGGGGAGCAGCTCCCCAAGAGGGTCTCGTTCAGCTCCATGCAGATGTCACCATACACACACCCTCCACAGGCGCTGGAGCTGAGAGGGACCTGTCATCAGCAACCGCAAGACCTGCCAGACTTAGGGCTCTGAAGAGAGGATTGAGGGTTTTGTCTTGAAGTCTTGAAACATGGCTGGGAAGAGCGGGCATTTCCGTTTCATATGGGCGCCCTAACAAAGTGCTGCAAACCAAGTGGCTGAAAAGGACAGGAATTTATCATCTCTCAGTTCTGGAGACCAGAAATCCAAAACCAAAGGGTCTACAGGTGACAGAGAAGGAAGATCATAGAGAAGGAAGTTCCAAGCCCTCACTCAGCACCTGGAAGGCTCGGGTTCCTTCGGCTTGTGGATGCCTCTCCTCAGTTCTCCTCAAACGGCGTTCACCTTGTGTGTCTTCATATCATTGTCCCTCTGTGTCCAAATTTCTCCTATCATAAGGACACAGCCATATTGGATTGGGACTCACCCAAATGACTTTGTTTTAACATGATTGCCTCTGCAAAGACCCTATTTCCAAATAAGGTCATTTCTGCAGTACTGGTGTCAATACTTCAGCATATCATTCTGGGAGGACATAATTCAACCCATAACAATAGGTTTCCTCCTGGCAGTCTGGACATAAGAGATGCATCAGATAGGAGGCTAGGTTAGTGTGCCCCTTCCTATGGAGAAGTAGACAAGGTACTGATATTGGAACAGCTTTGCTGGTGTCTAGGCATGGATTTTCAAAATCCTCTATCTCCCCCCCTCATGATGTATTTTAGCCACCTCTGCTACTGGGTGGGACAACAGAGCCCTGAAATGAGTCCTACATCTGTTACCTTATGTGGAGTGGAGCTAGAATTCCAATCCAGCTCTGACTCCAAAAATGTGCTTCTCCCACTCACAGCTGTTTCTTACCTGGGACTTGCTAGGGAAGGGTTGGTCTCCATGTGCTATTCTGTGCTCAAGTTAATGTGTTGTTCCATGTGATACCAATTTTGAAAAGTGCTTTCAAGGGAGAATGCCTTAGCTTAAATTATCCCAGTAGTAGGTAGTTTGGGACCTGTTCCAGGGACAGTAAACAAGGCATTTAGAGACTGGGGGTGGGGGTACTCTTCCTGGAAATCCCCAGTCCTGCTATGGAACCAGCTGGCAGCTCTCACCTAACTCTGCCTGCAGCAGCAAAAGATCCATGGTTCCTTGTGCATGGGTGAGGCCGTAGCCCATTTCTGGTCTCCATCAGCCCCTCCAAAAGCTGCTCCTGAATGAATATATAAACCAAGAAGACTACGGTTGTATTCTATGCGAATTCAGCTTCCAAGAGCCTCCCTTCCCCTCCCTCCAGTCAGATGGCAACCCTGGTGTCCTCCTGGGCAGAAAACCCTGGCTTGATACCCTGGGCAGGGTATCATGGAGCCAGCACAGGCCCAGAAGTTCTCTTCTCTGCTGTGCATAAAACAAGAACTTCAGCCCCCTCTCCCTGCCCTGGGATGAGCAAGTCCTGCCCGTCACCCAGCAGCCCTCCTGCCTCCTCCTCCCTCTGGTCAGAAAGGCCCTTCCTTTCTCCACCACCTGCAGCCCAGCTGCTGGCTGCTCATCTCTTGGAAGTCCTCCTTAAATATCATTTAAACTTAATGGGAAAACATTTGGCTTTTTCCTCAGACACTGTGAGAACAGCAGTGCCATCCAGCCACATTTCATGACCCACAGCAGGTTGGGGTCTATGGGTCAGGACCAGACAGCAAGCTATGGACTCCACCTCTGGAGAGCTTCCCATCCACACTGCGGATTGAGATGTCTTCTGAGGAGGCAGGGGCTTGGCTTCATATCACCTTCCTTTGAATCAATCATATCACCTTCCTTTGAGTCAATTATCAGTGAGAGATAATTCAACAGACATTTGTGTGGAAACTGCTTAATGAAGGTGTAAACCACAGTGAGAAGGGATTCCATGCTGAGGCATCATAATCCATGTCACTGAAGAGTTGACAATCTAGAGTAAGATTTCTAGTCCTCAACCATTTGGCCTTCCATGAATTTCACCAACCTGAGTACTATTAAATGAGCACTTTTATTTTAGTCAACTCATTTTAACTCCTTGTTTTCACAAAGTAAATATTAAAATAAACTCATAACTATTAAAAATTTTAAGTTGTCATATATTAATCTTCCCAAATCATCTTTAAGGGTCCAGTAGTATGCTTGGATGACACAGATCTGGTGGGCTGGGCAGATCCAGTAATGGCTGAGCAGGAGGGGTATAATTGGCACTGTAACAGCACACATTACAATTAGTGACCACTCTCTGTGGCCCAGGGACCAGCTGCATAATGTGACATTCATGCAGTCCTATAACCACCATGATGACCCGCGAGGCCTGTAAACAACAGGCTGTGGGAAAATAGAGATGCTTGTAAGGAAAAGTTGACCTTCAATGTTTATAAAAGTACTTGGTCTATTGACAAAAGTAGTTGAGAAAAGACAAGTGCAGAGATGTGTCCAAAAGAGTAGATTGAGACCAAATTTTAGGAAGCCTTCTTGCCCCATTAAGGGGTTTTGATTAGACTCTAGGAGTTATGAAGAATCACCAGAGGTGCTTAAACTGTGGAATGAAATGAGCACATAATGTGCTCTGAGGGTGGAGTGCAGAGATCAAAGACCTCAGCACCAGGGAGACTAAAAGGTCACATTTGTAACCAGAACCTGTCAGGCAGTAGGAATGAAGGAAAGGGACAGATAAAAGCATTGCGCACTAGGTGAGACAGGTGGGACTTGGTGATAGCAGAAAGCAAAGACAGAAGGTGGGCACCCCAGGGTGATCCTGGATCTTCTGACTTATGTGATGCTGCACTGAGATGAAATAGCAGTGGAGAGTGAGCTTATGAACTGACACAAATGTGACCGGGTTTAGCTACACTAGAAGTTGAAGTGCCTTGAAGTTTTGAGGAAAGGTGGCCACAGGCAGCTGGGAACAAGATCTGAACTCCAAGGACAGAGTGGGGTCGAGGGGGCCTGATCTAGGGTTCATCAGGAAAGCTGGTGTTTATGGGGCCAAGGACCCCAGCTGGAAAGGAGAACTGGAAACACAAGAGACAAGATGAAAGGAGAAGGGGTAGCGGGATGCTGAGAGGGAGGTGCAGGCGGCCAGGTGGGGAGGGGTGGGGGAGGAGGGCCCCCTCAGGGATCAGCAGGTTCCAGAACTGAGGTCCGGCGTCCCGAGTCTCCAAGGGGCATGGCCAATGTCATGCAGTCAGTGAGGAGCGAAGCCGTGACCTGATCCCAGTCTGATGAAATCGAGGTTAGGGCTTGATGGTTTAGACAGTCTTTCTCACCCACACTCACCACTCCAGGGGCATCTTGCTCCTCCTGTTTCCACATTCAAGGATACCTCCTGTTCTTCCTCATTTGTTACAGTTTTGGGTCTCTGACAAATTGCTACAGTGAAGCTAGACATGCTGGTACATGCCTGCCATCCCAGCACTCTGGGAGGCTGAGGCAGGATAATAAATTTGAGCCCATCCTGGGCAACTTAGCAAGACCCTCTCTCAAAATAAACATTTAAAATGGCTGGGGAAGCAGCTGTATGTGAAGGTTTGTATTCAGTCTATAGTACTAAAAAAAAAAAATTACTGCAATGCTCATGTTATTTTGAGCTCTAGGAAAAAAGAAAAGACTTCATCTAGCAGGAATAATTCAAAGATGTGAAGGGAGGCTAAAGGGGCAGCTGCCCTTCAGGGTCCCAGTTTGCCTCCTCTCCTGAGACTGTCATGTTATCTGGGGGAGCGATGTTGTGGCAGCTGAGACCCCTATCTTAGTCTTATCACCCCATTGTCAGCCTGAGGGTGAGGGGAAAAACCATACCCAATTTGCTGGGTTTTAATGTGTACAGTAGATATGCACGAACATCACAACTGTCAATTTTAGAAATTTTCATTACCTCAAAAGACGCCCTGTAGCTTTTAGCTACCATCCCCCAAACTGCCCCCACCCTGCACCAAGCCGCTAATCTACATTTTGTCTCAATGGAGTTCTCTACTCTGGACTTACATATAAATGGAGTCATGTAATGTGTGATCTTGTATGATTGGATTTTTAACTTAGCAAAATGTTTTCAAGGTTTGTCCATATTTATCAATACTTCCTTCCTTTTGTGGCCAAGTAATATTCCACAGTATGGATATACCATATGCTGTTTATCCATGTGTCCATCATGGACTTGTGGGCTATACTGCTATGAGCCTTCATCTTCAGTTTTGTGTGGATTATTTGTCTGAGAGTGACAAGAATACTTCTCTTGTGTTTTCAGCAGAACACAGCAAAGTTAAGGGTCCATTCGGTTCCCCTGAAGCCTCTGACGGTGCTTAGCTGTGAGTTGTGCCTTCCTCAGACTTGACAAAATAATCTTCCATCTCGTTTCTTGTTCACTATGACTGTGCTTTTCTCCCATACTTTAGGAACTGATGAAACAGCCATCATTGAAATCCTGTCAAGCAGGACATCAGATGAGAGGCAACAAATAAAGCAGAAGTACAAGACAAAGTACGGCAAGGTGACTGTGGGCGCCAGGTGGAGGCTGGACCCTGTCCCAGGCAGGGAGGACATCTGAAAGCTTTGGTGAATTAGCCCAAGAGGAACAATGAAATAACCGTTTAAAACTTTAATTAACTTTAGAAAAACTGAAATTGCTTTGTTAACTTAATAGCCTGTAAAGCCAATAATCTAACTCATTATTTTTCAAATTGATTTCATTTTTTTTGTGAAGTATTTGGTCATTTTTTCCATTCAATTTGGACTAATTCCACATAACTTGTGGATGGGCCAGTGCTATGAAAGTCAGTTTTTACTGGTGGGTTTTGATGTAGGAATTTTTCATTTATTCAACATCCTTAAAGTAATATATTCTACCTAGGTTAATGTTACCAAAAATTTAAAAGGAAAAAAAAGCCATTTCCTAAAGCATCAAGTCTTCTTTCTTTACATTTTCTTCCTTTTTATTCTCGTAATTGTTGATGAGGCTGTTATATATAAAAATCTTTAAGTATGCATTAGGCTTTCTTGTTTCCTTTTTAATATATAATGAACACAGCTTAACCTTTTCTTAATGTCACTGGAATTATCATTATGCAAAGTGAATATCAATCATTGTGCTGTATTCTCAGCCATATTTATGAAACCCTCACAGTCTCAGTCACTATAAGTAGATCTATGTAAAGAGAGAGAAAGATGGGTTTCCTACTTGATGTTTGTCTTAGTTACTTTCTTGTCGCTGGGACACAAAGCCTGATACCCACAAGATAAAGGAGAAAAGGTTTATTTGGCTCGCAGTTAGTAGATCTGGTTCCAAAGCAGAACAGCACAGCAGAGGAGAAACCGTTCGTGGCAGGGCAGGCAGGGAGCAGCAAGCCTGGCTCCATTTCCCTTTCATTCATCAAGGCAACAAGCCTGTTGGTTGGTTCCACCCATGCACAGAGTGGGCCCTCCATCATCCACAGCCAGAATGGTGCTAAAGCCAATCACTGGACTGATCCAGTTATCGCACCCTTGAACCAGCCACTCCCCAAAACCCCACCTGAGAGCCCCTGAGGCTTTGTGGGGGATATCTAGTATAAGCATGACAACACTGGCCAGGAGAAAGTCGCTTCAGGCTTTGATCTCACTTAAAATAAAGGAGGCACTTACCTTCTACTCAAGTCTCTGGGAGAATATGTCAGCATGTACCATAAAATCAAGGGTAGGTGATAGGTGTGATGGCTTCCATTTTACACATAAGAAAGGTAACGCTCATATGTTTAAATGACTTATGTGAAATCACACACGTCGGGGGGGCAAGGCGATAGGGAGTGAGGGAGAGCGAGGCATGGTGGTACACATTTCTCATCCCAGTCACTCTGGGAGGCTGAAGCAGAAGGATCCCAAGTTAAGCCCAGTCTGGACAATTTAATGACTTGGCGAGACCCTGTCTCAATATTTAAAAAGAAAAAGGAGCCAGGCAAGTAGCACAGTGCGAAAGCCCTAAATTCAATCCCCAGTATCACAGAAAGAAAAGGGGAGGGGAAGGGAAGAAGGGAAGACGCGAAGAAGGGAGAGAGGGAGGGAGGGAAGGAGAAAGGAAGGAAAGAAGGAAGGAAGGAAGGAAGGAAGGAAGGAAGGAAGGAAGGAAGGAAGGAAGGAAGTGAAAGAAGAGAACAAAGAAGTCTTCTGACTTCAAGGCCATTCCTACAGAACCCAGTGGCATGAGCAGAACTTTTTATTTATGTTTATACTAAATGGCCCAGATGGCTGCACTTTATAGTTTTTATTCATCTCTCTTCACAACCAGGGTTGTCAATACCACTTTTATAAAAATCAGTGAGTCTGTGGTTTAAGTGCATTGAACTCAATTGGACGACCTTGAACTTTCATCCTTGTCCACGCCTAACTTAGCAGCCCCCAGGCCACTTCTCTACCAGCGTGGAAGGTCAGGAGCTGCTGCAGTCAGAAATATGAGTAAACGAAAGCCTAGGGCGGTTCTGCTAAAAATGAAGTGGGCATGTTGTAGCACCAACCCTGTGATACCTTCACTGGCTAGACATTTGCCCTCTCTCCTGTTCTCAGCTGTGTTTCAGAGAGCTGAGAACACCAAAGAGATATGCCTAACGGTGGAGGATGTCAGAGGTGTCAAACCTAAGTCCCCGTGTCAGCTGAGCCAGAGCCTGTAAGAGACTAACTAACTATCCAAGGCAGCCAGCCAGTCAGCAGCAGAGCCAGGATGACAGCCGAGCTGCCCTGCGCCCGCTTCTCTGACCCAGCAGAATTAAACACACAAGATTTCTTTTCATGGTTTGGGCTTATTAGAGTAGGCAATAGGATTTCTCTTCCCTGTGGGTCTACATAATTCCATCTGACCTGGAAAAGCAGCTCCAGTTTGCAGGTGGATTCACACACCTTCTCAAGGTCCACCTCAGATGGAGACCTCTCTTAAAACAGCAGACCCCAGGACCTCACACAAAATCGGCTGCCAGCCTCAGAGCTCAGAGGCTCGATTGAGAAACAGCTGATTTGCCTCCTTTCAGAAAATTCCTGTCATCATGGAATAACAATGATAAAATTGTCCTATAATATGTATAACAATTAGCACTTACTGAGCACTAAAATGTACCAGGCACTCTACTTGATGTTTGCACAGCTTCTACCACTTAATTCTCCCAACAGCCCCAGAAGTCATGTTATTCTTTTCATTTTTAGGTGGGAAAACTGGTCATGGAGAAATTAAGTTTTCCAAAGTGGCAATGCTTCTGTCACTGTGCTTGAGCCAGCATGCCTAGCACTGAGGAACCAGCCCAGCCCTGCTGTAACTGTGGTCCCAAGGCCCAGGCTGGTCTGCCAGCCTCCAATCTGGCCCACCTTGGGCTGGCACTCTGCAGAAGGTCCTTCACCAAAGTCAGGGGATTGACTGATCAGGCTGAGCTCCCCTTCTGGAAGTTTCCTTATGAAAGTAGCTCTTCAGAGGGAGGCAGGGAGGAGAAGGCAGTCAGCTGACTTTTGAAAAGAGGGCGCCCCACAAAAAGATGAAGATGGGAGCTGCTGAGAACAGGGCCCCAGGGAGGTTTCTAGGCTTCTTCCTGCTCGAATTCTGTGTCCCTTTGAGGAGTTAAGAAGACAATCGACTGACTATGGACCTGTTTTACCAAGAGAGCTCCTGATTATTTTATTGCCCCTGCAACAAACACAACTGTTGATAGTGGCCCCTTTCACCCTCAAAACGATCAGACCCACTTAGAAAGTTGCATCTATAGTTTAGTCTTTGCTAGCTGAATGTGTAGGGACAAATCCTTCATCCTGAAGTTCACTACAGGGAAATAATGCCAGTAACTCTCAAGCCAGCTTTTCCAGGTTGTTTTGAGGATTTGCTGAGAAAAGCTTTCAGAGTCCTAAACTGTTCTACAAGTTCTATGGTCACTGTGATTCTCCTTCAAGGTCTTTAGCTCCAAGAAGGAAGTCTCTTGCTTTTCTGCCAGCCCTGGGGGGATGGATGAGAAGTCATAGTGACCTCTGTCCTCAAGCAGGTCACTCTTGTTGGGACACCTCCACATGTCCTGGGACAAGTGTTCTGCCCACCCTGAACCCATGCAGCAGGGCAGGTGGACACCTGTCCTTCTCCTCCTGGGCCATTCCCACTCAGGTCTCGGTGCTTCCCGCAGGACCTGGAGGAGGTGCTCAAGAGTGAGCTGAGTGGAAACTTCGAGAAGACAGCCTTGGCCCTCCTGGACCGCCCCAGCGAGTACGCTGCTCGGCAGCTGCAGAAGGCCATGAAGGGCATGGGCACAGATGAAGCCGTGCTTATCGAGATCTTATGCTCAAGAACCAATAAGGTCAGTCCCACGCAGGCAAGCCCCCAGCCCCTAGGAGAGTCTACGTGCCCATCACGGATGGCTTCAGCCCCTGGAGGGAAGCCACTCCCCCACGTTCTGTCATTGGCTGAGCAAGAATCTGGGCAGAGATGCCATGCAGGAGGGATACGACATGCAGGAGCCCCAGACTTCCTGACTGCAGCCCTAGTGTTGCTGCCCCTGGCTTGACAGAGTAGATCCTTCCAGAAAAGCTATGTCAGCTCAGTTTTTTTTCTAATAGGCACACATTTTTCTGTGTAGGAGACACAGTTCTGTTTTACCATTCCCTGCCTGACTTTTTAGGTCTCCTGGCACAAGTAAGCAATCAGTAGCCCATGTTTGTGTCACTGCGTAGGCTATGGCTGTTATCTAACGTAAAGCACACAAAAAGCTCTAACTAATCAGGAAGGTGGTGGTGCCCAGGATCCCAGCACCAACCCGAAGGATTCTGCAGGTCTTTCAGCCCACCTCCCCCAGGCCCTTGGGCATGTGCCACCATTCTGGGAACAGAAAGAGCATTTGGTAAGACCCCAGCAGGAGCTCATTTGTCTTCGGCTCCAGAATCCAAGAGGGCCAAAGAGTCCATCAAGAGTAAAGATGGTGCACAAATCAAAAGTAGGAGTTCCCCCTCTATACCCATCTATGACAGTAGAGTGGGGAGGCCCAGTACAGGAAATGCCAGAGGAACCTGACACTCTGAGGCCTGCCAGGAAGAAACTCCAGCAAGAGTTGGAGTAGACATCAAGGACACTCTGAAGTGTTATTTGAAGCCTAGAGTGCTGGCTTCCTCTCGCTCTGCTAGGCCAGGCACAGGCATAGCCGTTTTCCCAGAGCACCACCCAGATCCACGCTGCGGCTGCAAACACCTCTTCCCTAGGTCCCTGGAATCCTCTTCCTTCTCCATTTCAGAAGGAGTTTGGGTTAGGACAATGCCTCTGAGAAGGCTCAGCGCAGACTCTGGGTCACACACCAGGAGCTGGAGTCTCGCCATCCCTCCTCGTGTCCACTCTCTGAGAAGCACAGAGGCTCCAGCAGCGGGATGTCCAGCTCCTCACATTGTCACCTGCTATCTGCACCACCTGCTCCTGCCCACCACCACCTTCCAGCTTGCACTTAAGCCTGCTGGCAGGAGACACTGCAGGGAAGCACCTGCTCTGCACACCAGGGGTCAGGTGTAACCTGAGGCAGCGCGGAGGTGGGCCACTCAGTGCAAGATGTTGCCATATCAAACAATTCCTCCCAGTGCATGCCCTGGAGAGAGGCCTCTCCCACGGTAGCAAGTTGTTTACTGCATGAAGCCTTGCTCCAAGCAGAGAAAAACTGCAGACAAACAACTTAGCAGCTATAGCTATGAGGCTGCTAAATACACTGTGGCTTGTCATAGGCTGGGACAGTTTGTGTCCCCTTAAGAAACTGTGGGTGACTATCTGGATCTCCAAAACATAGCAGGGTGAGAAAATAAGTCATAGAATGATGACTGTACCCCACTGTCTAAGCACATGAAACACTCACAAAACAATTCTCTACGTTTTCAATAGCCACATACATGTCTATAAAGCAGAGAAAATTACCTGTGAGATACACTCTGAACTTCTAACACTAGCAATATGGTAAGGATGGGAGAGTGAGACGGGGTGAAGAGATGGTAAGAGAAGGTGCAAGCTGTAATATTTTCAGCTTTTTGCTTTTAACTGCCTAATTATCATATTAGGGAGTATCTTTTGCTGTAATCCTGTATACAGTGTATACTGATCACATTTGAATAGCTAGTGCTTCCATTACCTTGTTGATCATTTCATTTTGATGAGAAAACTCAAAATCCTCCTTCCTCCTGCTTTGGAATGTATGTCATTGTTAAATGTTGTCAGCCCAGTAGATAAGAGAACACTACCACTTACTCCTGAGCTCTGCGACTGTGTGTCTTGTCCTCATCGCTTCTCACCTCATCTCTTCTTCCCCGGCCTTCCCAGCCTCTGGTGACCACCATCCTTCTCTCAGCCTGCGTGACATCAGCTTTGTTAGGGTCCATGAATGGAGAGATCATGAGGTATTTGTCTTTCTGTGCCTGACTCATTGCACCCGACACAATGTCCTCTGGCTCGAGGGCGTGGCAGAAGGTGAAAGGGTGATTTCATTCTTGTTATGGATGAGGAGGGTTCTGTTCTGTATGTGCACCCCATTTTCTTTAACCTTTTTTCTACTGATGGACACCTAGACTGATTCATTTTATCTCCAAGGAGAATGGATGTATATGTCACCTGTGTGTCTGAAAAGCTGGCACAGAAAGGGTCTCTTCACACCCCGGGGTCTTGCTGCAGCCTAGGAATGACCATTTTAGGAGTTTGTCATCATACACCCTGTGTCCAGAGATGCCTCTGCCTCCTCCCTGTGTGTCTGATTGATTCTTCTCACCTTGGACATTGATGTGTTTTCATTGCTTTTCTAGGAAATCAGCGCCATCAAGGAGGCATACCAGAGGTGTAAGTGATCTTTTGCTCTGCCTATGAAGAAAGCATGTTCCTTTCAAAACACTTCTGGGAACTGAATCATCTTGCTTTCTCCTCTTTTTCTTCCTCAAAAGTATTTAACAAGAGCCTTGAATCAGATGTCAAAGGTGACACAAGTGGGAACCTGAGAAAGATTCTGGTGTCCCTGCTGCAGGTAAGAGCACGCAGGTCTTGACCATTGTATGATCTTAGAAAATAATCCTTGGCAACGTGGCATGTGATGAAAAAGGCAATGCAGATCAACGTGTCATTCTTTTACCGAGTGGGAAGTCATGCGAGGGGGATTTCTCCTCTGCTAGCCACCTGCCCTGTCCTTTGCAGCTTACACTCTCCCCTGGTTAATGAATTTGCTCAGTAAGCAAAGCCACTCTGATTGGCCAAGGAGGAGACTCAGCCTCAAGAGGTGGTAACTCAGCCCCAGTGACAGCCAGTGAGACACAGTCCAGCAGCAAGACTCAGGCCTTCTGACTACAAGAGGGGCCCTTCACAAAAGTGCAGCTCAGCCCCTACCTTCCGGACTCACCCCAAGTCTAGACCTATAGGAACCGTTGCCAGGAACTGCTAGGGTACAGGGCTTTTACAGTTGGCCTGCTGGGATGCAGCCCTGGGCCTCACACAGACAACATCTGTGCCCTTGCCAACATGCCAGCTTCATAGGCCTGTCCTATCTCTCCCACTGTGGACAGAGTGTCAGCCAAAAGCAAAAGTGAGCGGGCGTTGCCTGCAGCAGAAAAGGTTTTCTTCCTACTGTTTAAAAAACGTCACAGACTCGCAGCCCAAAGCAGCAGAGCTCTGCGATCTCAGTGCCCACGGTCAGGAGATCTGGTACAAATGAGCCGAGCCCTTCGCTGAGGGTCTCTCCGGCTGAAATCAGCCTGTGCTGCCATTTGCCTGGAGGCTGAGGAGAATTACTCTCCTGGCGGCCTTGTTTTCTTGCCAACCGGAGACCACCACCAGCTGCTAGAGATCATCGCTGCTTCCTGCCATGTGGATCCTGTGTTCCTCTTCCAGTGCTCTGGGATTAACTATCTCAAATCCATTTTGGAATGAGAACAGGGAGAAATACAGTGGGGTGAGGGGGTAGTTATGTAGTTCAGGCTGGCTTTGAATTCACTATGAAGCCCAGGCTGGCTTCAAACTCACAGTGATCCTCCTGCCTCAGTCACCCAAGTGCTGGGATTACAGGGGTGTACCACCATGCATGTAATATAATATATATTATAATATAATATAAATGGCCATCTGGCCTCCTCCAAGCCAGCAGGAACTCATCACTCTGACTTCTTCTATCTTTGACCTTCAAGATCTGTCACCTGATCGGGTCAGGCCCACCAAAGATCATCTCCCTTTGGATTCATTCCATTGCTTAGGGACCTGCATTACAGCTGCAGGTCTTGCCTAATATTACATATGCACAGCAGTGACTTCGCAAGCTATGCACTCAAGGGAGTAGGTGTGTGTCACTGGGAGTAATCTTCAATCCCACCAACCACACAGGGCTCAGGTTAGACTTGTGCATCTTTCCTTCCCTGACCACTCTCAGAGCTCTTTGGCACAGGAGCTCTGAGAGGAGAAACTGGATATTTTGGAAGGAAGATTATTTGTGATCCTAGGACCAACCTAGGCAGCATCCTAGGTTGCTGTCAACCTGCTCTGAGATCAGTATAAATGACCTCTGTTTCTATTAGGAAAAAAAAAAAAAGACAGCACTCTGGGGGACTGAGTCAGGAAGATTGCAAATCTGAGTCTAGTCCATGCAACTTAGTAACTCAGGGAGACCCTGTTTCAAAAAAAAAAAAAAAAAAACATGCTATAAGGCCTGGAAAAGGAGGTCATGTTCCCAGTAGGAGAGCAAAAGACAGCAGGGAGGGAGAGAAGGAAAGAGAAGGAGGGAGGAAGGGAGGGGGACGGAGAGAGGGAAGAACAGGGAGAGGGGGAGGGAACGGGGGAGGGAGAACCCTGTCCTCACAGAAGCCACACTGTTTACCCTCTGCACCCAAAAGATGGCAGCAAAGAGCAGGCCCTGAAGCGTGGCCAGGCTGAGCTGAGCTCTACGGAGGCCTCCCCTCTAAGGTCACCCTGTACCCAGGGCTCTCTCTGTTTTCTGTAGTCAAGCAAGACCTCGAGTTAGGAACAATGTGTCCCTGTTCTAGGCTGACCGTGATGAAGGGGACGAGGTGGACAAGGAGCTGGCCGGCCAGGACGCCAAAGATCTGTATGATGTAAGTGTACAAAAGGCTCCAGGCTCCACAGCGCCTTTGTTTCTCAATGTCTTAGCATTGTTTTCAACAACTGTTTCTTTATTTTATGCAAATGGGAGTTACTTGAGAGATAAGTGTGGTCTTTAAAAAATAAATATGCTTATAGGTATCTGTTTAGATCATATATAAAGAATTGTTCCTGTTCTCATATCTGGGCTTAACTATCTCAGATCCATTTTGGAATAAGTATGAGTATAAATAATATAAATAGATATGTGAAGTATACTTGTGCATCAGGAGTATAGAAAGCTAGTCAACCCATCTGGCTTCTATTCAGTGTATATTTCACAGCCCCTGTGAGTGAGGCCTGTTCAGAGTGGTCTGTCCACTCAGTCTTCTCACAAAGTCCTTGTCATGCTACTGCCCTTTGCCCTCAGGCAGGAGAAGGCCGCTGGGGCACTGATGAGCTCGCCTTCAATGAAGTCCTGGCCAAAAGGAGCTACAAGCAGTTGCGAGCCACCTTTCTGGCCTATCAACTTGTAAGTATATCCACCCAGCCCTGAGGGCTCCTTGTGAAACTGGCTTCCCAGAGAAGGCCAGGTCTGGGGGATGGACCTGGAAGATCATTTCAACAGTGGTTCTTGGTGTGGGCTGAGGCCCAGGATGCTGCCAGAATCCTACAGTGCTCAGAACAGCCCTGCGGTGAAGAAAAGCCAACCGCAGATGTGGTGCAGTGGCTAGTGACTTGCTTTGCTGGCAGAGAAGACAGAAGCAGAGATGTCAAGTGCTGGAGCCAAAGATGGGACCAAAGCACCATCTTCTTTTGTAAAGCAGGGGCTATAAGCACATCAGCAGATGTTCAGAGAGCTGCAGTAAAAGTTCAGAGAAAGCCTCAGAAAAGAATCTGACATTTGATAAACATGCAAATGTCAGCTCTTGTTTTTATGATTCCAGTTAACAATTGGGCTAGCAGTGCCTACCACTCAGGCCGATACATTATACTTCAGAGATAGGTTCTTGAAAAGACATGAATACACTGTTTTTAATCTCATGATCATTTTCAGCCAGCAAAGCCAGTTAGCTAGTTCAAGATACTTAGTGCTAAGTCCTTCCCTGGAAAGAAATTTTAATTTGCAAAAAGCCATTAGTGGAGTTTCAGATATTCTATCTTTTTCCTTCTTTCTTTCTTTGTTTCTTTCTTGCTTTCTTTCTTTTCTCCATCTTTCTCTTTCTTTTTTTTCTTTCTTCCTCCTATTTTATTTCTGTAGAACGCTTTTACACATTCAAAGCATATCTATGCTCTGTATGTCATTTCATTTTTATAATAGCATAACTATAATGTAGCTGAACAGTTATTGTGGCCCACAACTGCTAGACACAGACAGTCTGCCCATGAGGAACCCTCGATGACTTATCAGGACCACACAGCAAGTCAGTAGCAGAAAGTGCACAAGAACTCCAAGACTCCCTGGCCCAAGTTCCTACCTCTGCCGGAGCTGGCTGCTCCTCACTCAGAATAGCCTTTCCTGTATGTTGCCAGCAGAGGAAAAGCCAACAGAGCTTTGGAATTTTATTGTTTCTGTATGCAAGCCTCAAGGGCCTTGTGAGTTCAAACTGTGAGTCCTGATCAAAGGCAGCTGGCCCTGCACCCCCATGTGGCCTCTGTGCTGGAGGATTCCCCAGGACCCGCTCCTTTTCCCACATGACAAGGACCACAGTTGGAGTCTCTGAATATGGCTGTCATTGGTGGTCACTATGGAAACACACACACACCAGTGTGCAGATGTTTGCATATCGGCACGTGTGTGACCTAGTGGCTGCATACCTGCAAGGACACTCTAAGCCAATACAGTATCTTAAAGTTAATCCTGAGATGACAGCATCAGAATCACTTGAGAAACTGTTAATGAAAATTCTCAGCTCGAATCCTGGACCTACAAAATCAGATGCCTTGGGGCTTGGGTCTTGCCATCTATAAGTTTTGGCAAGTCTCCCTAGTGATCCCAATGCATGCTAAAGTTTAGAAAGCCTGCCCTAGGCTACTAGAGGCATGACCTTGGGCACATTATGAGGGGTTCTTTGCCTCCATTTCCCAACTGCTGAATAGGGTTAATAGTACCTACTTCACAGGATTAGTAAGAATTGAATGAATTAATAGAAGCAAGCACTTAGTACCTGGTGTATAGTAAGCACTTGATAAACACAGGTCAAGCACTAATAACCAGAGCAAGAGCTCAGATGGACAATAAGGCAAATTATGGATCTGACCACTCTTAGTGAAACCAGCTCTAACAATGCTATAAATATCACTGTAATCCAGAAGCCTTGCTCCAATGTCATTCATCTTGATTGCTGTTAACTTTTTAGGAGTTGATCATGCTCTTAAGGCTCTGCATTCTGTAAGTTGTTGATGGTTTCTGTCCAAAAGCACAAAAGTGCTAGTGTGAGATCACTGGACTGTGTTATACAATAGATCATCTCGGTATAGAGGTGAATTTCAAGTTTTGACACCAAGTTCAGGGTTTTTCCCATTATTTGCCCTCCAAGTGTGAGGCTTAATTTCTGATGGTCTCAGCAATCCCGGCCCAAGCAACAGGGCCTCCCCACACTGCTGCATTGTGTAGGATTATCACAGCCCCAAATTCCTCCAGACAGGCACTACCAGCCTTGGGCTCTCACACTTCGGTTACCAGAGATTGAGTGCAGAGGTTCTGCTCTCAGCACACTTGTCAATGTGGAGGTCAATTTAAAGAGAAAGAAAAATCACTGGAGAGCCTGTTAAAAATGAGAATTCTCAGTCTCCCTCCTGGATTTTATAATGTAGAATATTCTCTTATTCTACTAGGATCTCCCTTATTTCTCTAATAACCTCCCTAGAGGCACTGCGGCCTATGCAATTAGAGCCGCGTTTGCAATCTACCTCCTAATGTGTTTTTGTTCTGAGATCAGAAAACTTTGTTCATCCAAATAGTCCCCTAAGAATGAGATGTTCCAGCGACTGAAGTGGAAAGCTTCAAAGGAGGATGCCAACAGCTCAGGCCAGTGCTTTGTTTCCACAGAGTTCCATGAAGGTCACGGAGATGCCTCAGCAGTTACTGGGATGGAGTGAAGCAGGAGGACAGGAGGCCGTGCAGTCTCAGTGGACTGTGTGAAGGGTGCCCCCGGGGTTGTGTCAGGAAGCACTTCTGCAGGCAGAACACAGCTTCGATGCCTAGGGCCAGACAGGAGACCACCTCCTGCCGCCATCGCTGCACAGCAGCTCTGCATGGCTGCTTTTTTCTGTCTTATAGGCTAAGAGTCTATAAAATTTTTTTTTTTAAACACTATTCTGGCCCTAATACCATTTCTATTAACAATAGAAACAGTAAATGGTTTACTGTGACACGTTTTTAGTAAACGCAGACTTGTATAAACAAAGTGAAGTCTTGAAATGCAATCTCAGCTTGCATGACAAGAGCCCTGTGTCTGGGGAAGTGACACCCACCCCTTACAAGATATCACCTCCCACGACGCACCCAGAAAGGTGGGGCAGAAAGGAAGGACAGGGTTGAAATCCACTTCCCCTCTGAGTCTGGTTCCCATCGCCAACACAAAGACATCTAGACAGGAGAGCAATGTCTGGGCCTGCAACAAGGACCTTGGCTACATCCAGACTCTCCCTCCCCCCGTGTTGTCCCTGCATTACAAGAATGCTTGTTTATCTGTGATTTCATAATAAAAAACACAAACGCCACTAGTATGCACTCCAGGGTCCCAATAATCTATAGGATCAATTGTGTTATATTCATAAGAGATAATTTCTAGAAAAAGGCAAAGTGCTCAAACCCAGCAAGGCACCTTCCTTTCTCTTTCTTTGCGTGCCCTGAGCTTGGCCCAGGCACTATTTGTGTTAAAGAGAGTCACAATTTACTCTAACTTTAGCTTCTGTAAATATTTGGAAAGAAACCTAATGTGTAATGCTGTGCAGAGCGCCATGTGAGCCGCTGGTGAATATAAGACCATCTGCACTCACCCCAGAAAGAAGGCAAGCAGCCTTTGGTTGTGGCCAGCCTCTGGCTCCCAGCCCATGCAGCCCACTCAGTCAGGAGCATTAGGTCAGATTCTCATCATGAACCTCACAGCCACTCCATGGTAAGTGGTAGCATCCCCAGTCCCAAGGCAAAAGAGGCCAGGGAGAGGCAGGTGGCACCTTCACACACAAGGCAAGAGACCCCCACAAGGCAAGACGCAGGAGAGGATATCCTAACCACAGCAGCGCTGAATCTGGGAGAGTTCAGTCTTTGTTATAAGAAATTAATCCCAAGAGTGCTAAAAGCCAATCCAGAAATAACCACCTGACTTTGCTTGTCTTCCAGCTCATTGGGAAGGACATGGAAGAAGCCATTGAGGAAGAAACATCAGGAGACTTGCAGAAGGCCTACTTAACTCTCGGTAAAGCAACATTGGGAGAGTCCTTGTGCTGGGCTGGGCTCCCTGAAACCATATTTGGAGACTGAGGTCCGCATGCAGGAGGATTTCAGGGAATAGGTTGGGAAACGGCACATCAGAGCAACATCAGGCAGAGGACAAAGTGAATATGATGCAGGTCCTGTCACACAGGGACCTCTGCTGCTGGGATGTTGCAGGGGATCAGGGGAGCCAGGCCTCCACACCCAGCATCAATCAGTCATTGGGGGCTTGCTGCGCCTGGGGGCATTTGCCACCTTGGGCAAGTCAGCTCTGCCACTTGGAGGCAATTTCTGGGGAGGGACCCAGCTATGAGCGGTCAGCAAGCAACCCTTAGAATAAACGCCTCAGTTCCAAGGAGGGCACCACTGTCCACTACTAAGCAACCCTACTAAGACTGGGGGTCCCTGAAGCATCCATCTGTAGTCCAAGACTAGTATCTAGCCTTGAGTCATAGTATAAGGTTCATTTGACACACACTGAACAGTACCCACATTTAAGGTCCATGAACAAGTCTGTCCAGTGGCTTTAGGGTTTCCTTTCCAATTTGGTTCCCTTCAACATTTGCAAAAAGTGAGATCTGTTTAGAAAGAGAGAGGAGGGAGATGAGGTTTTGAACATGCCAAGCAAACCCCAGCATCTTCTCTCTGGGTGCTGCCCAGAGGCAGGAAATAGCAGAGAGATGGGCAAGCGGCCATGTCTGGCAGGCTTCTTTTCTCTTTCTGCAAGCTCTGGAAGGAAAGCATTGTCTATTGTCCACACTGCTGGGGGGCGGGGGAGTCCATGGCGCCATCCCAGATGGCACAAGAAATGGAGGGGCTCATCCCCCAAAAGAGGAACCCAAACAAGCAGCCCTGGAAGTTAAAAAATGTGCTCACATTGCCAAAACTGTTAGTTTTTTGTTTTTATTTTTTTAACTGTAACAACAACTGACTTTTTTTCCCAGCCATACCTGTATTGCACTCAACTCCATAGGATGTGTGCAGTGATATACAGAGGTGTGAACATCCCTACTGTCATCTTGGCCCACACTGGACACTGGACACACTTGAGCTGTAGCATGGGTGACTGTTTTGGGGACTCTAAGGGAGGGCTAGTGAAGCAGATGGAGGGCTCTATTCACATCTGGCTCTGAGGCTCCAAATGATTGTGTAGAGAGCTGGAAAACACGAGCATGCAGTTGGAAGACAGCAATCCAACCCTTCCGTAACTTAACCTTGGCTCAGCACCTTCTTGGACACAAGGGATGTGCTAGGTACCAGGATCAGAAGCAAAACAGGCCCAGTTCTTGCTCTTAAGGAGCTTAGTGTGCACAGAAGTTGCATTTGACAAATGAGGATACAGTAGAGACAACAAGCAGAATAAAGAGAGGACAGAGGAGAGGGAAGCCAGCTCTTAGGATTGGGAGCCACAAGTTGCTGTTCTCAGTGGTAGCAAAATTAAAAGTAAGAAGGCCTTGAGAATAACCTGCACAGAGTACCTGGCTCCATAACTATTTTTGCTAGACATTCTCCAACCTGCTCCCATTCAACACATAAAGATGTCAGTGTCTAGCTAAAATCTGAAGGCTAGGATGAGACCTTTGAATGACTGCTGCCAGAAGCACCACTTCATAGCTGGGGTCCACAGACCAGCATCAGAATCTCCTGTTACCATAGTTTCCTGGTCCCCATTCCAGATTTCCCACAGAAAAACCTGGAGTGGAACGGAGTGCAGGATGAGATTGTCTTGTAGTCAGTGGAGATTAAGAACCCTGCTTTTTTCCCACTAAGGTACTGGGGATCAGACCTAGGGATGCTCTACCACTGAATGACACCCCCAGCCCTTTTTTCTTTTTGAAATGGTCTTGCTAAGTTCCCCAGACTGTCCTCAAGCTCCATCTTCCTGCCTCAGCCTCCTGAGTAGCTAGGATTATAGACCTGTGCCAGCACACTCTGCCTCCCCTGCTCTTTGAAGGCCATGAGGAGCAAGGGGCAGGGCAAGCAGCTGTCTGCACTTTCCTTCCATGCCTTCCCTCGCTGCCCCCACCTAACCTTTTGATGCTTCCTGCTGCTGCTAACAACAGAAGTTGCTTCCCGGGCATAGATTATCTAAGAATATTTGAAGTTTTCTTCCCACACTATCAGGAAACAGGGGTGTCAAGGGAGAAGCCCCCTATGCACGTAGATCCAGTGCACAATGACTTTGACAGACGGTGGTTAGAGAATCGATCCATGCTGCGTGGGAGAGGAGGACTTTGTAGGTAGCAGTGGTTCCAACTGTCAAGGGACTTCAGTAAGTTTCAAATGTCCTACTCTACCAAGTAGCACGCAGCTTCCCACCACCGCCACCACCATCAACCACAACCCAGGAGCTTTTGGATTGTTCTCAGGATAAAGAAATCAGACACCTGTGTCTGTTTGTTGTTTTTTGGTTGTGGTACGGCTCAACCCAGGGCTTTCACACACCACACTGAACTACATCCCCAGCGGCCTCCTTCTCCTCATCCTCCTTTTTGACAGAGTCTCACTTAGTTGCTAAGTTGTCTGGGATAGGCCTGAACTTTTGGATCTTCTTGCCTCTGGGAGCCACAGTTCCTGTCACATAGAGTCTGTGAAGCTGGGGTGTCCCAGTGAAGCGAGGGAGCCAGATCTCTGCGCCCCAAAGTGCTGAGGTTACAGGTATGCACCTCCATACCTCTACCTGTAGACACCTGTGTCTGGGTTTTTCTTTTCTACTAAAACTCTGCTGGCTTCTCTGTGGCCTATGAGAGGACAGACTGCACGCCTCCTGGACTCTGCTTCCCTAACCCCACTCCTCTCCCTTGCTTGTAAGTGTTGGTCACATAGATAATTACCCAGAAAGCAAGAGCCCCATGATAAGCTATAAGAAGTCTACACATTTTACACTTACACTGAATTTATTACTAGTCACTAACGTTAAAGAGTACAAGTGTTCTAGAGAAATGTGAACAACCCAAAGAGTCAGTGGTTCATTCCGCTTAAGCGTTAGCCCTGATGATGCGCCCGGGTCTGGGAGAAGGGAGGAGAAGCGGAGCTCCAGGCCCAGGGTGGAGAGGCACCTGACTGCCTGGTCTCTAAGCAGGAGCCACACTTTGTGCACTGTGGCTAGAGCCAAACTGCTGGGCAGGGCGGGGCCCCGAAGGAGCACACAGCCACACAGAGAAGAGCGACCTTTGAAGGAACCGGGCGTCACACCCAGCACACATCCCAGAGCTCTAGCTAAGAAGATCGCTAAGGAGCCAGAGGCAGCTACACAGAGCAAACCCGCAAGGAGAGTGGGGACAGGGAGAGAAGGTTTGGGAGGGCGGGACAGCAGGCCACAGTCCAGCGGGGAAATCTTCAAAATGATGAAGGTGCTGGCCATGCTGTTCCCTTGGAGCCCTGCGCCCCTGCGGTAGGAACAGTCATCACTGTGAGCCAGGGGCCCCTCTGTTCAGACCTTCTGAAGTGGTTTTGACCTGGCTCTGGCTGAAGAGCCCAGGTGTCCTGACAAGGGGAATCTTCCAGATCTCACTTCTGCACGGTGGGGTGTCAGTTCTGTCAGATTCTGCCTTATAAGCCAGGGAACCCCAAAGGTGACCAGGGCCACTCTGGGCTGCACTGGACCCCAGAACATCCTCCCCGTATTCAACATGAGTGCCTGGCATGCTTCTCTCCTCGTCCCCAGTGAGATGCGCCCGAGACCTCGAGGGCTACTTTGCCGACCGTCTGTACAAGGCCATGAAGGGCACGGGGACCGACGAGGACACCCTAATCAGCATCATCATCACCAGGGCGGAGGTAAGACACCCTGGACTCCAAAGGGGCGGCAGCAGTTTCTCTGCCTCCGCCCTGATGTCATCAACTAACAGTTCCTTCCAAAGGCCTATTTACAGAAAAAGGGAGCAGAGACAGCCCCTGCTTTCCTGGAATCTAGAAGACTGTGCTCTGCTTCAATCCATTTCTTTTTATAAAATGCAGTAATGATCCTTGCTGCTGTTTTTGTCATCTGTGGCTCCAGAGAGTTGGTGGCGCTGTGTACAGGGAACTCGCAGAGCCATTTGGAAGTAGCAGAGCTATGCCTGGCTGGCTCCATCTTAAGAAGACAAAACAGAGACACTGGGACAAGAAGCAGATGATCTCCCAACTCCTGAGCGGGTGTTTATTTAACTGAACATACAGTAGAAGCAAAATGTTATACCTGAAACAGGTCCACTTAACAGAATGTTCCTCAATCTTTTTTTTGCTGCCCCCTCCCCCGTAAGCCTTTCCAGACATACCCTTTTCTTGATGGCTACACACCAAGAAAACAGTTTAACGCCACAAATATTTGTTTATGTGTCATATGAATGATTTATTCCCAGGAACAGGGATGCACCTTTGTACAGTAAAAGATTAAGAGATTCTTAAGCCCCTAAAGACCACTCTTTGCCCCTGTCAGAGGAGGACACTTGTGTTTTAGCAAAAGGGAATGAGAGCCAGTAGCCTGCAGGCAGCTGCTGAGACACACAGTTAAGGCTCTGGGACACAGGACCACAGAGCAAGGGGAATAACAGAGAATGGCGTTTCTTCTGCCGTCAGAGAAGCCAGGCAAAGGAAGTGGAACTAAGCAGTTGAAAGCCACACACAGCTTCCCTCAGAAACAAAAAATTGCTAAATAAAGGAAGAAGAGTACCAACCCAAATTCTGACCCATTTTCAACAAATACTTAACATCTGATGCCGGTTTTAAATATAACTTTGCAGCAAGATGTTTCTTTCATTTTTATTTCTATTCCTGGACTCTCTCCTCTGCCCATTTCTCTTCTTCCACAACCCATTCTTTTGTTCTGTCTGAGTCTGTTTCTCTCTCCTCCCCCTCCCTCTGCAGCCTCTCTTCTCTCCAGGGGCTCTCACTCTTTCCTCACCGTGCCCTCTCCTTCCCCGTCCGCGCGCCTTCTGTCTGTCTCTCGGCAGTGCAACCCAGCCGAAGTCATGGAGGGTCTTGAGGGAATGGGGTTTCACAGCAGAGCAGGCCCAGGGCTCTGAAAGACCCCAGGGAGGTCAGACCCACCCAAGGGATTGTCACAGTTCCAAGTTTACTGCAACATGGACCAGGGCCTGCTCAGTTCTAAGATGCTCCGCATCTCAGTGTTGGCCACACATCTTGGTCATTTCCACATGTGGGCAGTTTCCTCAGAATGCTTCAGACCCAGGTAGATATTGTTTAGCCAGATCCCCAACCCCCCAAAGCCACAGGGCAGTAGCACAGAGTCCCACTGCCTCCTCCTGCACCCTCTCTCCCCTGGGCAAGGAGGAAGATCGGAGACCAAGAGGACGCCCAGGCGGGTACCCTCCGTCTGCCTCCAGTCTTCCCTCTCCTCCGCTCAGCATCCACTTCGAACAGTCCCTGTCTCCTCCACCTGTCCTTTCTCATTTTCTTTCTCTCTCAGTTCAGCCTCTAACTGGGGCAGGAGAAGACAGTCCAGATGCTGAGTCACAGTTTCTAGATCTGGAGTGCAGAGTAGGGTCTAAACCAAAGCAAAAAGAGAAAAAACTCCTGAGAGTTCTGTGCTTCTCTCGTGAGACTCATTTTGTTCAATTTGGAACTGCATCTTTTCTACACAAGAGCTACTTCCCTTATCATCTATAAAAAGTCTTCAGCAGAGCAATCTTTTATCTATTTTTCTCTTAAGTCCTAGCACTTGGATTTATCCTTGCCAATTGGGGTACAAGGAAAAGTTAGTCTCAAAGCTCTGTGTCCCCAACTTTCTTCACCTTCTATCAAGGACCAGCAAACTGTGGCCTGCAGGCCAAATAGGGCCCACTTGCTTTTGTACAGTCCTGTATCTAAGAACTATCCATTTTCAAATCATGTAAAAACTCAAAAGAAACATACTATTTTATAACAAGTAAAATTATATGATCTTCAAGTTTTGGTTTCCATAAATAAAATTTGAATGGAGTATACACACAGACACTTCTTCTGCTTTTGGAAGACCGAACTTAGTATTCCTTTTCTTATCCAAAAAAATGGAAATAATGCTAGTTCTACCTCACAGGTGGATTGAAGGCATAAATGAGATTAGGAAGTCTGCTGTTTACAGGGAACATACCATTAACATCCCCATCCCTCATGTTGCCGTCCTCCCTGCAGGTGGACCTTCAGGGGATCAAGGCCAAGTTCCAGGAGAAGTATCAGAAGTCTCTCTCTGACATGGTCAGCTCAGACACCTCTGGGGACTTCCGGAAACTACTAGTGGCCCTGTTACACTGAGCCCAGCCAGAGCAACAGGCACATGGAAAAACCACCTTTATGCAGAACACATTCCAAATCAAACTTGCAAATGCGAAGCCAGCACAAGAAACCCTTGGACCTTGTTTATTTTCTTGACAGCATAAGCAGTAAAACAAGGCCAAACCATTTAAATTCAAGTTGCATGGGCAGTTCATCTTGAATCCTGGCTTAGCAAGTATGTGGGATGACTCTTTTTTTTTTTTTTTTTTTTGTCCCAGGAGTTGAACTTAGCACCTTGCACTTGCCAGGCAGGTGCTTGTGTCACTGAGCTAAATCCCTGGCCCCCTTGGGATGGCTTTTAACCTTCCTTTAGCATAGTCACTGAATGCTTCCTAAGCACAAATAATATCAGCAGTTAATGAAAAACTATGGATTTGTAATAAAATGTTTAGAACAATATGCACTAGCATATGTATGGTCCAGGGAAAGATTAAATGGTTAAAGGAAAATAAAATTAACCAATTTGTTGATTTTCCCTCGGTGTGTTCAATTTCAAAGCCTCTATGGTAATTAAAGGTGCAGATTATGCCTCCAAACTGGCTTAATTAGTTTGGGTTCTTGCCCAGGAAATACAGGACTCAGGTGAAGTTCAAACATCGTTTGGGGAATGCAGTTACCTCTATTGACAATCACTAAGGACAGTAATAAAGGCTAGAGGTAAGGAAAGACTTGACTTGCCCATGTGAAATGTAACTAGAAATAAAATCCACTAATATGCTGCCTGGTTTAATTGAGTTTTCTTACTTCTCTAGACATTTGACTCGCTTCTCTCTCCCCCGATCTTCAAATACAGTTGGAGCAAATACAGTCCTGACAGGACTCAGGTCAACGGTCTGCCTCTCAAGTGGACTGGCACCAACAGAATCTCTGCTCCAAGATGCTGGTCTCCTAACCACATGGAGCTACACACAGAGGAACCTGTCACAAGAACTTGACACCTTGGTCCAGCAGTTCTATTTATCACTCACTGGTTGTGCCTGGCCCTGCTGAATAGCATAATTTTTTATTTAATCCCCTCCAGCTCTATGAGGTTGGTTTTATTCCCATTTATCAACTAAGGAAACAGATATTAAGTAACCTGGCTAAATTCATTTGTAAGCAACAGAATTAGGACTAGCATCCCCAGCTGGCAGATCCCAGAAATCACATGCTAATACCTTTCCTAGAAAAGTAACTCGAAATACATGGGAATGGGCCTGTGTATTGCTTCATCTACTTAATTCCCTACTATCTACTAATTGCGCTGAGGATATGAGGGAAAGCAGAACACGGACCACGTCTTGGTAGTTTATCCCCAAGCCAGAAAAGTAGCCTGATGTTTCCAAGACTCAACAGAATGCTCTGAGTGCACTCAGGAGAGCAGGTCTACCCATGAGCATCACAGAGGTACCTTCATGTTGAGTATTGGCCAATGCATAGAAGCTCTGAGGCCTGGAAGCATGGGTGGGCAGGATGTGTGCAGAAAGTGGTGAAACCTATTCTTTTAGAGCATAGATTTGAGACAAGGAGAAACGGAGCATCAGCAATGAGGCATGGAATATGTATTTGAATCCCATTAGCAATGGCTTTGGCTGTCAAGGGTGGACTTAGTTCTTTGGACAGTGCCAGTAACTGGAGGTGTCTAATTAAATGAGGGGCATGGTCAGATCTGGGCCTTGGGATATCACTTTGGTGGTGAGATTAGCATATAGCAAATAGCCTCAGCACTTAGTCTAATAATAGATGTCATATCCTAGGGTAACCTTTTAGGGGATATAAAGTGATGATTGCGACCACTTAAGAAGTTATGTTTACATTGATGTGTTACCTGCCTAACAATTATTGTCATCATTATGAGATTTTATGCATAAAAATTATTTTCTAGAGTCAAGCTCAGTGATAGAACAGACTCAGGTTTACTTATTTGTTCCAAATAAATCTTTCTGGTCTTTTCTTTTATAAACAGAAACAAAGCAACTGCTTCTTGGGATCGGAGCTCATGGCAAGGACAGGAAAACAAACTAGTGGGCTGGGAAGGAATCTGTTACAAACAGACATAATTTGAGAGTGTTGGAGGCCATGATCAGTACACAGAAGAGCAACAAGGTGGTTCAGATCAGAAGAAACAGGCTAAGCAAGATGCAGAAGCAAGGTCATTTGCTCAAGGTCACACCAGGGAAAGGCAAGGGTGAGACTCGACTCCAGTCCTCTGACCCTAATGCCGGAGGTCTTCACCATGCTGGCTCACATTTCCCAAGTGCCTTGTCCAGAACTGCCAAGCAAGGCATCCAGGTGGCTCTCTCTATGGCTGCTGAACACGGCTCAGCACTTATAAGCAGAAACCCATTTCTCTTCAACTACTGACAACTCCAGTCTCATTTGTCCCAGGAATGCCCCACCCGCCGTGCTCCTGGGGCAGCCTGGGAATTTCCTCCTTTTCCTTCTGCACATCTCCGCCCTGCCCCTCTTTTTCCCCCAAGTCCCCCAGTCACAAAGGTCTGAGCTTGCCTGGGAAAAGGAGGAAAAAAGGCAGATGACAAAAATAGAAGAGAGAGGGGAAAGCAATGCTCTTATCACCTGTTCCCCACACCATCCCTCCCTCCTAGGCCACTGGAGAAAGGCCAACTCCTGCTGCCCAGCTATGCAGGTAGTGGGAAGGACATGTGGCCCCACGCCAGGGATGTTCAGGGACAGCTTGCCCTGCGGTGCAGGTGCTAACTCAGCATGCATTTCCCACACAATTTCACTCCAGGCATGGCCTGGGCTCCCCTCTGCTGCTCACTCACATAAGTTGCCTGGGGCATTGTGGGCAAACGGCCACTGGAGAGCTGGCCTGGGAGAACTACTACAGAAACTAAAATGCAAAGGAGTACCCCCACCAACTGTGGGAGCTTCAGTCGCCTATCTCCAAATCCCCCCTGGCAACTCTGGGTGGGACAGTGTCCCAGGTGGTTCCCCTCATGCAGGCCTAAACCTAACATTTCTGGGTCACAGCCCATCTTCTCTGCTTCTTTTCCTTTTTCTGACTCTTCCTAAGGGGACCCACAAGGACAACCCAGTCCTCCTGGTCAGGTTCCCTCCCCACCCCTGTAGTAGACCTGGGGAGAGCCCTGCTCCCTTCCTGAAGCCATCAGGCCCTGTGGGCAGTGAATTCCATGGTCTCAGGGGCCCAGAGCAAGGTCTAGGAAATGGCGTCCACACTGTATGTGGTGTATCATTTGACCCCATCGAAGAAGCACAGAGAAAGCCCGGGGGAGGTACTCCAGCGGCCTGGGTGTGAGGTGGTTGCCCTCAGGAGCCCTTCTAGGTAGCACTGGCCATTTTCCTTCTTACTCTTCTCCACATTGTAACCTATGATTCTTCCCCTATCACAAGTCCAAGCCCAGCTCAGGTTGCTGAGACCCTACATGAGCTTAAATGACACCAGAGGGGCAAAGTACCCCTGTATACACACACATACACACACACGCACACACACACACACACACACACACACACACACACACACACATTTCCTTCTGCTGTAGAGCAACATAGCCTAACCTGGATTCTGGAGTGTGATGGAGCTCTGGCCCCTTCCTCACAAAGACTGAGGCCCAGCAAGTCCACAGGACTGAGGGTAGCCAGCTCCTCCCTGTTGCTGTTTCCCTCTTGCCATGGCCTTGACCTGAGAGCCTGCCAGTGCCAGCCAATGTGCTGGTCACCAGGGATTTACAGGTGAGACGTTCATGCCCCATCCTGTCCCCGTAGAGCCTCCAGTCTGGGAGGAAACAAACAATTTCCAAAGAACCAAACCTATCAGGAAAATAATCGGAGACTATGGAGCCATCCATGAAAGAAAGACACTGGATGCTATGGTGGTGCTGGACAGGGGCCGAAGGGAGGCAGAGAGGAGGTGCCACTTCCATGTGGCTGCCAGTGCAGTCTTGCTCAGCCTGGGGATGGGAGGAAGCACCTGACTGTGAGGCAGAGAAATTCTGGGCCACTGAGGACAGCTCAAGCCAAGGCAGGACGATGTAGGAAAGCACCAAGATGATGTAGGAACCCTGGCTGGTGCAACATGAGGGCAGGCAGAGCCAGGGTTGACCAGTATCTTAGTTACTTTTCTCATTGCTGAGGCAAAATATCTAACACCCACAAGTTAAAGAAGGAAAGGTTTATTGTAGTTTGCACAGGTTTGTACAGGTTTCAGTCCATAGTCAAGTGGCTCCATGGCAAGGCGGCATGGCAGAGAGGCACCAAAGAGGAGAAACAGTCCATAGCAGGTCAGATAGGAAGCAGCAACAGCAGCAGCAGCAGCAAGCAGCCTGCCTTTCCCATTTATCTCATCTAGGCTACAAGCCTTTTGAGTGGTGCTAGCCAAACCCAGAGTGGGCTTCTGTCTTCAGTGAATCCATTCAGCTGCACTCAGAACTATGTTAATTCTAATCAGTGAACTAATTTAGTATCTCACACCCTTAATCCCAGTATCACACACCCTAGATCCAGTCAGCTCCAAAAAGCCCCACCTATGAGTGCACAAGGTTTTGGGGGACATCTAGATACAAGTCCTAACAACCAAGTAGGCAGAGCCTGGATGGAGCAGGACCTCATAGGCTGTAAAAAAAACCATTCGGGTTTTATTCTACACAGGTTTTTAAGGTATCAAGCTATTCTTTTAAGGTATTAAGCTATTCTTCCCTAAGTGCCCCACATTCAGGATTCAAAGTTCCACTTTTTATCTACTACCCCATACTCCCCCTGGTTCCACAAACTGTGCTGAGCCTATATCCCCACCTGCATCTACCCTTCTTCTTCCCATGATGAGTTCTTTGAGGATTTTTAATCCTTTCCTACAAGGCAACATTAGCCAGGACTGTGTGACCCTATCAGTGAGTCTCTGGAAATTCTGAATTCCAGTGGATCACAGCTGGGACCTGGGGAGGGGTTGGTAAGTGTTTAACAATGGGCCTTCCACATTCAGGATCTGATTTGTAGCATTTGCCAACTCCCATGGTGAAAATACCCCCAAATGGCCACTTTCAAGATACTGACCTGCTGTGCTACACAGAGCAGTAGCACACTGTGTAGTGTTTCCACACATAGAAACAGTAGATGGAAATAATTTCAAAAGCCTAGGTAAAATGTAGCCAAAAATTACAAAGCAATGAAATTTGAGTTCTTATTACATTTGTTATCAGTACATGTGAGTTGTAAGTTTATATCATTTAATTTTTAACAACTATGTTGAGTAACTACTTCATAAAATTTCTGAAAAAATAACAATTATCTCTTACAAAGCAATCATTCAAATGCAGCACTCCACTTAGTCTGGATCTTTTTTTTTTTTAGTCTGGATCTTAATCTCACTTCTCCAGGGGACTCCCAAGATAATTTGCACTCAATCCCTGGCACCTGCATGAGAAGTGATTCTGGTAAACACTCTTCCTGCAGACCAGTGGGTTATTCCCCGTCATTTATTTCAGGGTTACAATGAGTGGTTGCATAGTTTGTCTAGTGCACAGGTAGCCTGGTTGAGGGAATATTTGGGGCCTGAAATATTTAGGGATTGAGGTTCAATCCTAGATCTTTGTACCAACACTCTGCCTACAGAACTAAGACTACCTGAAGAAGGTGGCTCCCACTAATTTGTACAGAGCCGCCATATGGGCTGGTACCATATGGGTAACATGGTAAGTAATCGGTTTTGCCGAGGAGACTCAGGCTACTCCTCCCCGGGCAAAATGCCTTGTTACCAGTTTCCTATTCTACGAATGTTAGGTTCAGGCTCTCCAGGCAGCTCAAATACTGTAACCACATAATCACTCCTCGCCAACCTATTCTATCAAGCATATTGAAGATGAAGAGGGGAAAGGAGATGAGAATGGACCAGAAGACATAAAGGAGATTGATGGTGAAGAGGCATAAGGAAGCAGAGCAGGACAAAGCGGACTGCAGATGCCAGCCCAGTCAAAGTCAGATGTGACAGCCCCTACAAGGTCCTCCATCCTCACCCAAAGGGCAGCGTAACCTTGGCACCAAAATATGCAGTCTGGCTCCTTCAGCAGCAACAGACTCATGCACAGGACTCCTTCAAGCTATGAAGCTGAGCCTATATCCCCACCTGCATCTACCCTTCTTCTTCCCATGATGAGTTCCACATCTCAAGCCACGTGACAGCCAATAAAAGTGCCCCAGATAAGCCTCAGAACCAGACAAGCTGAGTAATAAAGATGCAGGGAAGACCAGACATGGTATTCAGCCCTTAAGCCAGCAAGGAGGAGCCGCCACAGTTAATAGAGAGAAACATCAGCTTGGCCTGGGTCCCCCGATTGCCTTCGGGGGCTACAGACAAGGTAATGGAGACATAAAGGAGGAGAAAGAAAAAAGAAATGGTCAGAGTGATGCTTCAAAATCAACCATTTTATTTCTATACATTTTAACTGTATAGAAAAGTTACTGTATAGAAAAGTGAGCTTGGGCAGAATTCCTACGTATCGAGCTGCCACTCCTCTCATCACCAGCACTGGTATGGTTGGTGCTGTCCCAGCTGATACACTAATGCTCACCGTTACCACCCAGACCCATATTTCACTCACTTCTCCAGTCTTTACTAACCTCGTGTTTCTGACCCAGATCCCATCCTGCTAGTCCACACCGCATGCCATCATGGGGTCTCTTTGGGTCTTTCCTGGCTACCACAGTCCCTCAGATTTTCCTTGCTTTCCATGACCTCAACCGTTTGAAGAGGACCCTCAGGAATTTTGTAGACTGCGCTCCAATTTGAGTTTTTCTCACAGTTACACTGGGGTTACAGGTTTGGGGGAGGAAGACCTTGGGATCAAAGGGCTATTTTGCTGATTCATATCCAGGATGCATGTTGTGAATAGGACTCATAGAGTCAGCAAGGGGACTGACTCTGCTTACCTGGCTCAGGTGGTGGTCAGGTCTCTCCACCATAATGTCACTTTTTGTAGCCACTTTCAACACTGTATTCAAGAAAGGAAGACCTGCACAGCCTGCACCTGAGGAGCAGGGAATTGTGCTCCATTCTCTCTCTCTCTCTCTCTCTGCCTCACTCCCTCCCTTTCTCTCTCCCTCTATTTTTTGTGAGGTAATGGGGATTGAACCCAAAGCCTTTGCACTAAATTATATCCTTAGCCCCAACCTCCTTTTTATTTTGAGACAAGGTCTTGCTAGGTTGCTAATTTATCCAGACTGGGCTCAAACTTGCCATCCTCCTGCTTCAGCCTCCCAGAGTGCTGAGATTATAGGTGCACACCACCACACTGGGCTATTCCATCCCCTTGAGTGGGGAATATTTATATAAATTTACAGGGTTTCTTCTGTATAGGAGGTTTGTCTGATCTCTCCATTTGTTCACATATTCAATAATTCATTCATATCAGTATAGACTTATAAATATTTATTTTATGCTTTGGGTTATAATACAATACTATATGGTTTATTTGGTTTTTGGTTGCTCAGATTGTTTCAGCTTTGTCTTTTGAGAGCTTTTAGGTTAGCTCTTGTGTCCCTTTGTCCTATGCCCCCATTGTGCTTGAAGGCTTTCATTTCTGGCACTAATGCTCTCAGCTCACCTTGCCCACCCCAGCCCCAGCCCCAAAACCAGGCACTTCTCCAGCAAGCCCTGGCTCCCTGCATTGGAAATGGTATTCAGTGCCGTGATCTGAGCCCTACATGAGTTTATCCCTTCGGGGGTGTCCTTACTTCAAGGCCCACCCAGAGGTAGATAATATAAGTGTATATACTAACCCAGGGTTATGCACCCATCTCTATTTACACACCAGTTGAGTTATCCAAAATTCTAAAATCATAATTGTTACAAAATCCAAAACTTTTGAGCACCAGCAATAAGCTCCAAGTAGAAAATTCCACATATGACTCATGTAATGGATCATAGTTAAAACTGAAAAGCAGGCATAAAATTGCCTTCAGAGCTGGTGTGATGGCATGCACCTGTCCCAGCACTCTGGGAGGCTGGGCAGGAGGGTGGCAAGTTCTACCCCAGACTGGGCAGTTTAGCAACTTAGCAAGACCCAGTCTAAAAATAAAAACTAAAAAGGTCTGGGAATGTAGCTCAGTGTGAAGTCTGACTCAATCCCCAGTTACCTCCACCCCCGCACCCACCAAATTACGTTCATTCTATGTGTATAAGATGTTGTGAGGGGCTGGGGATTTAGCTCAGCAGCAAAAGCGCCTGCCTGGCAAGCCCAAGGTCATGAGTTCGGTTCCCGGTACCGGAGAAAAACCAAAAAAAGAAAAAATGCAAGATGTTGTGAAACAGGTAAACTTCATGTCTAGATTTAGGTCTCATCCCCAATATCTCATGTATGTGCAAATATTCCAAATTAGGAACAAATCTGAAATCCAAAACACCTCTGTGCCCTGAATTTCAGGTAAGAGGTGCTCGATCTGCACACACTTGTGTGTCCACAGCGGGTGGGAGCGCACGGCCAATGCACACGCAGGTGCAAACCCTTCTGTGTCTGTGTGAACCTCCCCACATGAACCCATCGGCGTCTTCAGCTTCCACCCAGCACTGCACAGCCCAGGCTAGGGGCAGGTGTCGACATCTCACAAACATCATGTGGAGGCAAGAGAGGGGAGGAAAGCTCGAGAGTGAGAGGTCAGAGGAAGAATGCCATTGGCACTGACCATACCCTCGTTCTGGACAGCACATGTTTCTAACGTGTAAAGAAAAGCACTCAGCTCACAGTTTTGAAGGCTGAGGGTTTCAGATCAGACAGCCCCCGGTGTTGGATCACTGGCAAGGGCCACAGGGCTGCACCAGAGCACAGCAGAGAAGCAGAAGGGAGTGGGCCATGTCCAAAAGGACACGGGTGAGGGAGGAAGCAAGAGGGATGTTGGGGACATGCCAGGCTGCCCCTTGGGACTTCACAGGAGACCAAGCACCCACTGGAGCATTCCTCACTCCCCTGGGTGGGGCTCCAGGACCTCGTTGCCTTGCATTAGGTCTCACCTTTTGGAGTCACCTCCACTCCATACTACCTGTTTTGATCACTTTTCTCTCATTTGTGAGACAAAATACCTGATGCTCAAAATTAAGGAAGGAAAGGTTTATCTGGCTCAAAGTTTGTGGAGGTTTCAGTCCATAATCAGCTGGCTCCAAGGCAGAGGTAGCACATGGCAGAGGGCAACAGTTCATGGCAGTGGAAGACAGCAAAAGCAGCAAGAGCAAAAAAGAGCAAGCAAGCCTCTCTTCCTCTCTTATATTGTATGTAGGCTATCCGCCCTAAGCAGGGTGTAGCACTCACACCCCAATCCCAGCAGTAGAAAATGAACCAGTCACAAACTCTAGATTCAGCTGCCCAGGAAAATCCTACCCCTATGCCTGCATGAGGCTTTGGGAGGACATCAAGACACAAATTGTAACACTGCCACAAAGGGGATTCAAGCTTCTATACCTGAGCTTTCAGGGAATAAACCACACCAAACCACAGTGATACATATACACACATAAATATACAGAAACACACACCCTTGGAATTTCATGTATCTGAGTTATATTTATGGTATGGAGCACTTTACTTGTGGATGACAGGATTTGTGTCCCAGAACTGAATAGAAAGGGCAGGCATTGCCCAGTGGTCCTTGGAACTCCCTTCCCTGCTATCCCAGGTCAACTCCTTAGGATCAGAAGTAAATTACTGGCCAGGTGTAGTGGTGCCTGCCTATAATCCCAGCACTGGAGAGGCTGAGGCAGGAAGATTGCTGCAAGTTTGAGGCCAGCCTGGGCTACAAAGTGAGTTCAAGCCCAGCCTGAACTGCATAGTGAGACCTTGTCTTAAAAAAAAAAAAAAAGTTTTCAAAGCTTCTTTGTGACTAACCCAGAGATACTGATGTCTTCTGTTCCTATACCAATCTGCTGGCAATGAGTTAAAACATGTTGAGCCAATACTGATTTCATGCAAGAAAGGGGGAAGAAAGAAAACCAGAGAAATGAGAGTACAAACAAGAGACATCAAGGAAGATAAAGCTGGGACCAGTCCCTGGAGAGCTTGCACGACTTTGGATGGACTGGGCAGGCAGACCCACCACTGGGCGAAGCTGCCTGTTTTGAGAACACTCATGTAAACAGTGTGGTAGGCAGAGTTCACACCAGCACCAGGAGAAAGGAGGTGTGGACCTCAAGCTCTTCTTGCTCACTATTTAAGTGGCTGTTCAGGTTTGATTAGAACAAGGACAGCTCGGGACAAAAGAGACCCCAGGCATTTGGACTCTGAGCTCGAAGGGAAAATAAAGCACTGGTTTTGAAGCATTCCTCCCCATGAGTAATGTGCACCAGGATAATGTGACTCACAGACCAAAATGGACAACACTAATTGTCTGAACTCTGAACTCAAACCAAGTATTAATTTTCTCACTGTCCTGAAAACAAAATCAAAGTTGTTGTTTTTAAACTCCTACTGAACCAGTTCAAATTAGAACCAGTCTTTGGAAAAAGTTGAGCCGGGGGTAGGGGTGGATGGATGGAGAGAGCCAGAAAAGCAAAATCATTTCCACACAAGTATTCCATTTACTTTGAGTGCTTGGCACTTACAAGTATGCATTGCATACATGCATTTCTATCGGTAGGAGCTTTCTTAATTGTATCTCATTCAATCTGTTTGCTAGATTTCCCAGCATGCCCTGTTTCTCCTGCAGTTTGTTGGTGGATCCTCAGATGCTCGGAGGGTTGGCAGCAGGTGGAGCCTGGACAGAGACCCCCTCTCTTCTGGTGGATTATGTACTTTGTAAGAGTTGGTGCCCAAACCTGTTTGTGTCTGTAGTTAAATAATTTAATTAAACATCAAGTAAACTGATCAACTATAAGTGCAAAAAAGAATTCATTTCTACAAAAGCCCAACCAAATGCTCTTTGGGAAGACTAGTAGAACTAGGTTGCATTTTTTAAAAAAGAATAAACAGTGATACTGAATGTCTATCCATAGATCATTTTTCAAGAAAAGTAAATCAACATACATTTGAATATTGTATATGAAAAATAAAATTAAGTTATGAATGTTTTAATGATTTTCAATCTTAGGCTTATAATATAAATTGTCCCTCTTGCATGTGTCAGATGTCAGATAATAGGGTTTCTGCTGCACACACATCATTTCTTCCTTCTGAAACCTTAATCTGTGAGTGCTATACAGGCTTTTATTCTGGTCACAGACCTGCATGGCACTGTCACCCCCACCCCAGCCATGCTTAGGCTTCCTTCTGGAGAGACTCCTGACTGCCCTGCTCACAGGCTGTGTCTCCTCGAGGAGCCACACTGCCCTTCTGAGACTCAGTTTCCTCATCCACAACATGGGGCTGACATCATTCTGGAAGGTTCCCTACTCAAGGGTGCAAAGCAAAAGAGACTTCTTGGATGAGAGCAGAAGTACCTCAAGGGCAGACAGGCCAGCTCTCTCAGCCACCAACAGATGCCTTTAGAGGTCATTTATTAAATGTCATTTTGTCTCATCCAAAATAATAGAAGAACAATTACAATGATGCATAAGTAGAGGAGCTGTGTCTACCTTACAGGATCTTTGTGTGGGTTAAATGAAACTCTTTGCGCAGAGATGAGCCCAAACCAAGAACTCTTTCCATCAGGGTGCTGGAAGAATCTGGTCCTACTATACAAGGACCAAGAACTGTGAGATAGAAGAAAGACAGGCAAGACCCGGGGGGGTGCACAGTACAACTTGTGGCTGTACAACAGCAGGGGGACTGACTGACAGAAGCACAGTCCCAGGCAATAGCACATCCATCAGATTCCTGTGAGTTGAGTCAAAAAGAAGGGTATATTTAGGGGTAGGGACAAAAGTGACTTCATCTAGATGGATTGTACATGGTCTATCTTAAGATAAATTCAAGCACATCCCTGGAGCCAGGGTCTTCATGTAAAGCTCCATATATAATGCTCATAGTTTTATTTATTTATAGTTTGCTGGAAAACTATACAGGAAAAAGCAGCTAGGGGTTACTCAGGGACAGTTCATGGCAGATACCACTCAAGATGGCTATAGTCTTATCGAGCTGAATACATACAATTGCCTCTATTATTTCCTAGCCAAGCCACCCATCCCCAGGGGGTCTACCCTAAAATGGGATTGCAAGCCTGACAATTGCACAAGGAGGCAAATCCAAGGTGCAATGCTAGATGGATTCAAGTCCTCACCTTCCCCCATCTAGCTTGACCTGACAAACCAGACTGGTATTCTCACTCTGGTAACCTTCCTCCTCCATGCTATTTTCTATCCTATGGCCTGCACTGGCTTTCCTAACTGCAGCTCTCTGCTATGCTGTGCCGAGGCACCTCTCCTCCATGGAAAGGTTTGTGTTTTCAGTTTTCAAGCCATAATGAGAGCAACTTCCTCTTCCCAGGGAAACCAAATTAGCATCCCATATTAAATACAACCAATGCAAAACCCTTGATTTCCCTCACATACAAAAAGCCAGTTTCTTAAAAAAAAAAAAAAAAAAAGCCTGGGGATATAGCTCAGCGGCACAAGCACCTGCCTGGCAAGTACAAGGTCCTGAGTTTGATTCCCAGTACCACAAAACAAAACAAAACAACAACAACAACAAAAAAAAAAAAAAACAGTTTCTTTCCCTGTCTTCCCTATCTCAATATCCACTCCCACTCTCCCAAAGTCTTAGGAGTCATCTTTGACTCCTCCCATTCCTCAGTCTTCATATGACCATGTACCAGAAGTGCTAGAAGTTCTATTTCTCCTAATATTTTCAATTTTCTGTGTTTTACAACATTTATAGTAATTATCCCAATAATCATAGAGATCACACATATCCTTTCTGGCCTGGATCTCCATAGGGGCTCCATACCTTGGTTCCCTGATTCCCCAGGTGCTTGGTCTCTGGTTCTTTCTGGAATGGTCTCTCTCCCCTTCACTCACCAGGCAGCAGCCACCTTGGGATTTTTCCTGTTGCTCAGACTTGGTACAACTATTCCCACCTCACAACTTCTGCATTTGTAATTCCTTCTGCCTGGAACTGTCCTCCTCCCAGGCAGCCCATAATTTCAAGGAATATATTACCTCCTCCAGGACCCACACTGGCCACCTTGTCAAGTGCTATCCCCATCACTGCCCTCAAAACACACCAGTTATGATTTCTATCTAAAATGTTCCCCCAAATTATCATGTGTGTGGAAGGTGGTTAGATTGGGGGTCACTATGAGGAGCTGAATGTCTTATTGGTTGGTGCGGCCTTGTTGGGAGTAAGTCACTAGGGGTGGCCTGGAAGGGTATATTCTTATCCCTGGCTTGTCTCTTCCCTCTGCTTCTTGGCAGCCATGAAATGAGCACCTTTTCTTCCACTATGTCTTTATGATATCCTGCTTCTGCTTTAGAGCCTGTTGACCACGGACTGAAATTTCTAAAACTGTAAGCCAAAGTGAACCTCTCCTCCTTTAAATTGTAGGTATTATATATTTTGTCCCAGGGATGAGAAAGTAACTAACATAAATTCTGGTACCAGAGAAGTGGGGTCATTGCCATGACAGTATCAGACCATGTGGTTTAAAAGTCTTTGGAATCCACTTGTGGAAGAAATTTGAAGAAGTTTGGAGAAGCAAGCTAGAGATATCTTAGAATGTTGGAGCCATGGTTGATGCATGATACTGGTCAAAGCTCAGAAGATCAGAATGCTGATAGGAATGCAGATAGTATAAGCCAGTCTTAGGAGGTTTCAATCAGGGGCTGGGGATTTAGCTCAGCGGCAAAAGCGCCTGCCTGACAAGCGCAAGTTTGTGAGTTCAGTTCCCGGTACCGGAGAAAAACAAAAAAAAAAAGGAGGTTTCAATTAAAAACAAGGATTCCATTAGCTGTTGGACTAGAGACTACATGTGTTATGACCTGGGAGAAAATTTATCTACATTTTGCCCATGTCCTGAGATTTTACAAGAGATTGAGATTAAAGATGGTGGACTAATTAATCTGGAGGAACAAATTTCAAGGTAGCCCAATATTCAGGCTATTGCATGAGTAATACTGGCTGCTTTCAGCCAGATTTACAGTGAGGCTCAAAAGCAAATATTAGAACAAAAATATGTGAAACATTTTCTTTCCACACAAAGCAAACACTTGCAAAATTAGGGTCATGGAGAACATTGCTGCTGAAAAGATTAGCATTAAAAAAGAAGCTAAGTACTTTTTATCAGGATAATAGGAAAGATAGCTTGAAGTCAGTTCAAGAATCAGCAAGACCTCACTCTTCACAGGTTTGAGGGTATAAAACTGTAAAGCTTTCATTTGAGGAAAAAAGCCCCTGGGCCCCCTGTGCAAGAAAGGCTGGTTAGGGAATTAGTTTTCAGGAATCATTTCTCAGTGTTCAACTACCCAGGCACTCATAGTGTTCTTCAGCCATGATCTAAGGGGCCTAGCTATTGCTTAAACTAGCTTCAGACCTTAGAATCACCTACATAGTGTTGATTTCACAAGTATGCAGAATATAAGAATTACAAAAAGGCAGTATGTAAAGCTGCAAGGGTGAAACTAAACGTGCAGTGGAGATCCAGGAAGGTGAAGATGCCAAGAATGTGGAACATGTGCAGAGGAAATGTGGAGAATCACTTAGGTGACTCTCCTTGAAAGAGGAGCAATTGCCTCCTTTTTGGCTGAGCCTAACCCTATTGCAATGTATTGATGAGTACAGAGCTGGCTAGGACCTTTCCTTATACCTTCAACTGGCTTTAAGCAATGCATATCAGTCTAGCAAAGGTGCTGATGGTATGGAGATGGCAGGCATGTTTCCCCAGATCCCCCTGTTGTTCCCAGTGTGAGCCAGGATGAGGTGGGATGTGTGAGCCAAGGCTCCATGCTATTGGCTGGGATAGAGCCTTGGGATAAGGACTGTGACTCCCTGAGGCTTCAAACATTACACATCAGAGCTGAAGCACCAGCCCCAAAACATTAGATACTATCTCAGTTGTGTGATGCAGATTACTCTTTCTGCATATCCCTCTCTCTGTATATGGCAGAGATGATTTCAGGCCTCTTACCTAGCCCAGCTCATGGCGCTCACCTACTTCCCACCATTCTCACAGTCACCCATCCTCAAGCCACTCCCTTCTTCACAAATTAACAAAATCCAGGTTCAGCTCTAGGTAGAGGCCTTTAGCTGGTCTTTGGACCCCTGGGCTCCCCATGACTACAAATATGTCTTGGTGTCTTTATTCTCTCCATGGGTTGCACTAGAAGTAGTAGATTGGAATTAACTTGCTAGAATTCTGAAATTCTAGAAATTTTTCATGGGATTACAAATACAAACTTCCCGGGCCACAACGAGGACCACGAAGGGCTCTCTATAAGGAAGGTCATGGGCAGTGAACAAAAGCACCCCAAGAAATAGTCCACAAGGGCTGCAACCAACAAGGCTATAGGGGCAGGACAGCCCAAACCCTTTGGAATTCATATTTCACCACAACTCCCAAGTACTGGACATGGAACTACAGGATTTAATGTTTTCCCTATTGGGTTTCAGTTTTACTTTCGTCCCATTCCTTTCTATACCCCTTTTTCTCCCTTTTGGGATAGGACAGCCTGTATCATTGTCTATTAGCAGTGTTTAACTTTCTTTTCTATTTTTATACAGCCTCACAGCTGAGTTTGCCTTAAATCTCAGAGAAGTTTCAGACTTGGACTTTTCAGCAATGCTGGAATTGTTAAGACTTTGGTAACTCTTAGAGTTGTACTAAATGCATTTTACATGATGAAATGGACATGAGCTTTTTGGGCCAGGGGCAGAATGTTACGGTTTTGATCTAAAATGCCCTCCAAAGTTCTCATATGTTTGGAAGGTGATTAGATCTGGGAGTACCATACTCATTGATCAACTCATCCATTGATGAGTTCAGTAGCTGAAAATACTGTCAGGAAATGGTGCCTGGCTTGAGGGAGGCCACTGGGGGTATGGCCCAGAAGGTTGTGTTCTTGTCCCTGGCTCCCCCTTTCTCTCTGTACTTGCTGGATTCCATAGGTTGACCACCTTCTCTTTTACCATGCTTCTCTGCCGTCCTATTCTGCCTTCCAGGTGTGAACTAAATCTTATGAAACTAAGTTGTGGTGCCAGGTATTTTGTCCTAGCAATGAGAAGGTAATAAAGATAACACCCAAACTCTCTCTATACCATTGTTCAGTATTAGCCTTTACAGTTATTGGCACTATCTGAAATTATCTTGTTTACTTATTCATGATCTCCCTACCCCATCCCACCATTAGAATGTAAGTTCTAGGAGACGAGACTTGTTTCTTTATTGCTCACCACTGTAACCCCAGCACCTGCAATAATACCTCCATGGAATAATTGCTCCATGAAACATGGTTGGCCAGATGAATGCCTAGTACCATGTCCTTTCTCCCTTTGTCCAGCCAGCTTTATCCCTTGACCTCAACACCTCTTCCCAGTGATAACTCAAGCATTACAGTGTCAGAAGGCAAGCACTGCCTGCTCCTCCCCTGCACTGCTGGTCAGTCCCTCTGTGTGCTTCCTTTGACGTCATTCCATCCTAGCACTTACTGTGTTATTCTCCATCATTTTCCTTCTCCATATTCCCAAGTGGACCAAGAATCTTGTGAAGCCAACAATTACGTCTCATTTGGCCTTCCAACTCCAATGCACACAGCAGTTCTCTACATCCCTGGCCTCCTGACCACTAGACTGAAATAGCATCCCTCCCATCCCCTCTTCTATTGCAGGCCATCTTCATAGCCCTGATCTTTAATTGCATCACCTCCATTATTTGTTCTGTTCATCTATTGTCTCCCACGCACAGAATCCCTGGTCCTACTGTGACTGAGACACAGTAGGTGATCACTGTAGACTTGTTTACAAATGACTCAGCCAACACGTTTGCTTAATGAAGGAATAATTAATCCACTGGCCACCATGAACAATAAATTTCAGTATACCCGAAGGCCAGGGAGACTCAGTGCTATGTTTGCAGTCATTACTCATATTTTCCAAAACAAGACACATGGACATGATTCATAAAAATCACATTCTCAAACATTAGGGAAGAGAGCAAGCAGAGATGTAGCTAATAAGCAAAATGTGTCTCAAAAGGCTTCAGGGCATCTACCATCTAAATGGTTGACTGGTTGCTCCTTTTGTTCAGCCTGCAGAGCTCAGACAGGAGCAGTAAGTCTCTCTGCAATGCTCCCAATCATTCCATCTATCCCAGTTAGAAACAGACCTATAGATACTGCCCGATGTTTGTTTTCATCAGAAGTCACATCAGGGGCTGGGGATTTAGCTCAGTGGCAAAGTACCTGCCTGGCAAGCACAAGGTCGTGAGTTCAATTCCTGGTACCGGAAGAAAAGACAAAAAAAAAAAGAAGTCACATCAACATGGATATTGTCAGGCAGAGGATGGGGGCAGGGTGACACTCTCCAAAACAGGTTTCAAAGCCGATGTTAAGGACAGTCCCCGAGACTTAAGAAACTCTTTCTTCTTTCTTACTTGTATCATTAGTGCATGTTTGCAGTGCACAGTAATGCATGCATTCCTCTTGGGGGACTGGTAAATATACACATAATATCCTGATCATCTTTGCTCCCCCTTACGCCACCACCGTCCCCTCTCCCTCCTTCCCCAGAGCCTCTTCCCATCTCCAGAGTCTACCTCCTTGCTTCCTACCATCTATCTTTTATTTTCCATTAAATTTTATATTTTGGGTGTCTTGACTAAGAGGAATCACACACTATTTAACCTTTAGTCTCTGATTTATCTCACTTAACATTATGCTTTCAAGATCCATTCATTTTCCTACAAATGACTCAAATTTATCCTTCTTTATGACTGTGTAGTATTCAGCCTCCTACCTTCCACAGGACCTGCAGCCCAGGGCCAGCAGGAGAGTTGGCACGTGAGATCTACTTGTGATGTCAGTATCTTCCACGTCCTCTGCATTTTGGATTTGTCCCACAACAAATCTCATCTTCTGATCCAAATCTATTACTTCTTCAAGAAGCCCCTCCCCGGAAGCTCCTCATGACCAGTGCCTCCTCACTCTGCTGACCCTCCTTCTCCTCAGTGTCTGTGAATGTCCCACACACTGCAATGGGTATAAAAACCTAAATCATGACACTGTGATTGTGCCTCTTAACCTCCCTGAATTTATGTTGAATCATCACACTCTTGATTTTATTGTCTTGTTTTTTCACCTGGGTACTAATCCCCGCCTGTGGGGCTACTTGTGTGTACTTCAGGGCACAGGTCAGGTTTTCTGCTCCTTCAGTATCCCAAGTCTCTCCTAGAACAGAGCCGGGCTCTCATTCCCAGTGCCTGCATTGGACTATTTCAGGAGGGGTTGACCAGGTTGTCAATAAGTACTTGTTTGGATGAAAGAACTAATTAGTAAGCCTTGCCTCGAAACCACACAGCCTTCATTCTATCTTGCTGTATCATCATCTCCAATTCATAGATGAGGAAACAAAGGCACAGTGAGATGAAGCATCTCGCCCCAGGTTGTACAGCTGGTAACTGGCAGAACTGGGATTTGAACCCAGGTCTGTCTGGTGTCAAATGCTGCACTATGGTACATGACATGGCCTGATGAAGACTGGAGGTCAGATTCCCATTGTCAATAAAAAAACTAAAACTCATAAAAGAATAAATGTAAGTGTCCTGGTTAACGCACTGAGTTGGTGCTAAGACCAGGGCAGGTACTCACTGGTGCCAAGCTATTGGTGCCAAGGTCTCAGGGTTCTGCACTGAGCCTTGTATCTTTCAGAAAGTTCACAATTCTGGTCAAAACCCAGGTGAAGGGTCAGATCATCACCATGTCCTCTACGGAGCTTAAGTACAGCCAGAGGACTCCTGAAAATATGCAAAACTCTCTACTGAAATGGCAGAAGGCAGAAGGTCAGAGCATATTCATTCATTTTCAACAATTTCTTTCCTTCCTTCCTTTTTCTTTCCATCATTCTTCCTTTCCACTTTTCTGTCCATTTCTTTCTTCTTTTCTTCCTTCCTTCCTTTCTTTCCTTCCTTCTTTCTTTCTTTCTCTCTCTCTCTTTCTTTCTTCCTTCCTTCCTTCCTTCCTTCCTTCCTTCCTTCCTTCTTTCCTTCCTTCTTTCCTTCCTCTTTCTCTCTGTTGATGATTCGAGTGATGGAAGTAGGTAAGGACAGGATCAAGAAGCTAACCTTTATCAAGCACTCTGAACAAGTCACATGGTCTCATCTATAGTACAGGTTTAATGTAGAACTGAGAGATTAAAAAAATATAAAACACAAATTTAAACTTGAATTTCAGATAATGATAAAACATTTGGCATAACTCTGTCCTGTACAATATTTGGAAACTATTTTACTAAAAACTCCATCTTCCTGAACCCTGCTACACAGAATAATTATGAAAATCCAACCCAAAGAATATAAATAGGTACCTGATAAGCAGACAGTGGTCATTTGTTGAACCTAGTCCTGTTCAAAGGCTACTCTCCTTCCTTTATAATGACTGGAAATGGATAATCTAGTCCCTCATCCAAATTTTTTTAAATGGCCATTATGAATCATTGACTCACATTTTAAAAAGCAAATTTACTTTAAGAATCGTAGTACCACTAATCCTTTCATTATGTTTTGTTTTGGGGGTTTTGTTTGTTTGTTTGTTTGTTTGCCTTTTTGAGACAGGGTCTCGCTATGCAGTTCAGGCTGGTCTTGAACTCACTTTGTAGCCCAGGTTGGTCTCGAACTCACAATGATCCTCCGCCTCAGCCTCTTGAGTGCTGGGATTATAGGCATATGCCACCATGCCCAGCTCATCATGTTATTTTAATGTACTTTCAAATATCCTTCACATAAAGATTTAGCTTCTTGTATGCATGTGATTATAGAATAAAAAATGAGAATATAAATGTTCCAGCTACTAAACTATGTTACCTTTCTGGTATAAACTAACTTTCAGTTATCTTTTCCAGGCTTCATACATTTATATAATCTAGACCCAGTCATTACAAAAGGTCTTCAAGTCTCCAAGATGGAGGTCAGATGTAGATTCTGAGCCCTGTGTTAAAAAAGAAACTCAATAATGCAGTGGTCATAAAAACATAACTATCTTTATTTAGTGTATTGACTCACCATTGTTATAATTAAAATAGGTAAAATTCTTATTAATAAAACAGAGAGAAATTTGTTTGCTTTCAAACTCTACCTGTTATATTTGGATAAGCATCCCAACATAGAGGTCAATATTAAAAATAAAAGGCTTATACCTAATGCTACTGACTTCTACCATTTTTTGGAACTACTATTCATCAATATTCTACTTTTAATATTGGCTCCTGCTTGTTTAATATGATTATAAAACAGAGCTTAAGTGTTAGTAACTTGCTAATGTTCTTATACTCTTTCTCAAACTATCAAAAGAAGATGGTTCATCAAACAACAAAATCCACCTTCCCTTGTCTCCTTTAGCTGCATCAGGGTAATGAAGCAGCTATAGGAAGACAGACCTTAGCTCTCCTGCACCCCTTATGAACTGGGGACCAAACTCTTGTGGGGATGAGTTAGGATAGAAGAAATAAAGATAGGTAGAAAAGAGACAAGGAAAATCATAATTATTTTAAAATGAAAACTGCAGCTGGGGGACATAAGTCTGGATTAAAATTTCTTCTTTCTTTTCTCATGTGGAGGACCACCAGGACAGCGTTCCTCAAAAGAGGAGCAGTTATCTCAATTTTGGCTAAACCTGGTCCTATTTCTGTGTACTGATGTGTACAGAGCTGGCTAAGATTTGTCTTTATCCCCTCAATTGGCTTTAAGCAATACAGCTGGGTCTAGCGGAGGTGCTGGAATGTAGCATTTAAAGCAATAGGACAGGGTGGTGATGCCCCGCCTATTCCTCCCAAGTAGTACATGTGAGGGGCTGGGGATTTAGCTCAGCGGCAAAGCACCTGCCTGGCAAGCGCAAGGTCGTGAGTTCGATTCCTGGTACCGGGAGAAAAACAAAAAAGAAAAACAACAACAAAAAAAAACCAAGTAGTACAGGTGAGCCAGGCCTAGTGAAGCTTGCTGTCAGCTGAGATTGAGCTTCGAGAAAGAAGCTGTGACATCTCAGGGCGTGACAATTACACATCAAAACCGAAGATCATCCCCAAAACACAGATACTGCCCCAACCTGTGATATGCAAAGTACTTTTCCTGCATATCTCTCTGCACATTGCTGAGGTGATTCAGGCCTCCTACCTAGCCCAGCTCACAGCACTCATGAACTTCCAGCTTCTCTCTCAGTCACTCATCCCCGAGCCGCTCCCCACTTCACAAGTTAATAAAACCTGGGTTTGCCCCTGAGTCTGGGCCTTTGTTCTTCCACAAAACTACCTCCATTCAGAAGCTGGGGGAGCCCACAGAAAGAAGGGGATGGAGTGGAATCTGGCAGTCAAGCCAGGTACGTACAGAAGAATTCCTACATCAAGGAGTGGCGGCTGAAAAGATGGAGGACAGTGGTTTTGCAAACAAGGATAACATGGCTGAGTGTAGGAGAAAATGAGATGGGGAGAGAGGGGGAAAGTGAGAGGGAACAAACCTAGAGAGAACACATAAAGAAAGTCTGCAGGTGACTGTCAAGTGGGAGAGGCCTGTCCTGCCTAGGTCAGCCATCATATATCCGGCACCTTACATGATGCACCGGGAGGACAGGGATGTTTTCTAAAAGTGCTCCAGACAGTTGCGTGCATCTGTGAGACACACAACTAACTTGGTCTTCTACAAAATCACATCATCAGTCCAGCTTTTCTACTGCTCTGTTTCCCTGTCCAAAGAGCCCCTTCTCAAACCCCAGCCAGTTCATTTGACCTAGGACATTCTTTCTAGGACTAATTCACATTTTAATAACACCCTCTGAAAAATCTCTTTTCATTCTCCCCTGCACTTTCCTCTTCATTGTTGTCTAACTCATTATCTGCTCTAACTGGGGTAGGGGGTTGGGGTGGTTCCAGGAAAAATAGAGGATAAGTATATAGCCTGTTAAAAATGAGATGTCTGTGTGTTACTCCAAATGTACTCCACAAGCAAGGAAGATAGTAGCTGTGTAGCAGAGTACATGTTCAAATTTTCATATTGGAATGAAATAATTAGTTAATAAGACTCAAGAGTGCTCCAAATTACAAAAAGAATCAGTCTTATCACTGTTCTTAGACAACCACCTCTTAAGGAACTTCCACTGTCAACTGAGAAGCTGAGTCAGGTCATCGTCCCCTCTTCCCCAAGTCGTACAGTGTTCTACTTTGGGAACTACAAGAGGGAATTCCCCTTTCAGGCACCTGCATTAAAAAAATTCTGAACATGACAATGGTAATAATGTGCACATCTCCCAGATGGACCAGCAAATTCCTGATTGCTATTATTACTACCAATATTGTGCAATGCCTCTGGGCAACAGACAATGCGCTCGGTGTTATGAAGAGTTTAAATAGCAGACTCCCCGACCTCCAGCTCATGTCTGAAACTCCATGGCCTGTGCTGGCCTGCCCATTGGCATGGAAAACACGAGAAGACACTCCCTACTTTTTATCCAAAGCCCTAAGGACTCTGGCAAGTAATCTTAGGAATGGGGTTACCAAATCAACAGTATTTGCCTTTGCCCACTCTATCTCTATCTTTTGATTACTCAGGTGTCGGGGAAAGTAAAAAGACAAAGAAGCTTTCATCCAGCTAAGGGGATCCTGAATACCTGGAAGTTTCTAGGGATCAAACCTCAAGAACAATCTGTAAAGCTGGCACTGTAACACAAAATATCCTTCCGTATCATCCATTTCCCATCAAAAAATATTTGCAAGGAATGTTGGACACATATCACACCCCAAAAAGTGTTACTGCTAATAATCCAATATCAGAATCTGAGAGTCATTCAGATGATGACAAAGAAGATACAGTAGGCTTCAGAGAACTAGTAAGTGACCTATTCGCTTTATGCCTCACAGAAGAGAGAAAATTGGATTCTCTGGAAGACAGTAGGGAATGCTATTTCTTCCACATTCCACTCCTTGACTCAGAGACCCAGAAATAGACCAATCTTAAAACTGGCTAGTTACTCTCTACTACATGGATGGGATCTTTGGAGATAGTCAGAGCACAGTGTTATACACACACACACACACACACACACACCTGCACAAAATCTTTCTGTATTCTTTCAGAGACTGCAATTATCAAACAAGGAACAAGGTAGAATGAGGAAAATGGTGAGGAGCATTCATACCAGGGAGACTTGTTATGCTGGGAGGTAGAATAGGGTTGGCATAAATAAAGTTTTGAACTCTGTGAGAAAAATAGAGTCTGAGAATATTTGTAGAACAGTTGAGGGTTGTAGTTTTGCATGCACTGGAAATACAAGAAAATCAAACCTCAGTTCAGGAGGTCCAAACCATATGGATGCCCTTGTGTGCCCAGGCATGGAGCTACGAAGTAGAAAGAAAGTCAGCCACCCCTGTAAGCAGAGGCACAAGAAATAGCACCAAAGGGGATGTGGTCTATTACTGCTACTCACTATCCCTGGACCTAGATCCACCTTCTCATTTAAAGATAAGCAAACAAATAAAAAGGCAATCTGTGGAAAATCTGCAGGATCAGGAAAAAGAACTTCATTCAGAAGACTCAAGGGTAGTTCAAAGACATTTTCTTTTCAAAAACATTATCATCAATAAAAGAAAAGATATTCCACTGTGAAAGAAGTAAAAACCCATGGAACTGGGCTGAGCCAAAGGGAGAGGCAGAATAGCAAGGGAATGATTTCAGAAGGATAAACACGCAATTGACATTTTTCGCATCTGTATTCAAAACAACAAAGAGAAGAACTAGCTCCTGTGGAAAAATAAACCAGTGGTATAAAGGGTAAATTTGGAATGGAATTCCAGAATGCAGGGGTAAAAGACAAATAAATTAATATTTTAAAAGAGATAATAACTTAGATGAGAAAGCCAAGTTCAAAAATATAAAAGTTGTGAATAACAAATGCTGGAGGGGCTGTGGGGAAAAAGGAACCTTTCTCCACTGTTGGTGGGAGTGTAGACTGGTACAACCACTGTGGAAATCAGTGTGGAGATTCCTAAAAAAACTAGGTTTAGAAGTTCCGTTTGACCCAGCTGTTCCTCTCCTGGGTATCTTACAAGAAGAATTAAAAACATCATATAAAGGCAATATATGTATACCCATGTTTACAGTAGCACAATTTGTAATAGCTAAATCTTGGAAACAACTCAAATGCCCATCAACCTAGAAATGGATACAAAAAAAGATGTGGTATTTTTATACAATGGAGTACTACTCAGCCATAAATAAGGATAAAACTTGAGACTTTTATAGGTAAATGGATGCAACTTGAGACCATACTCATAAGTGAAATAAATCATACTCACTTGTGTAAACACTGTATTGTCTCCCTGGTGTGAGAAACTGAAAGAGTAAGTAAGGTCTAAAATATACAGTAGATATTGTGAAATGGGAAGCAATTGTGCAAAAGGAAAAGGAACTAGGATGGGGGAAAAGGGGAAATGACAGTAGGGAAAAGGGAAAAAATGCAAGTCAGTTATACTTAGTGTTTCCTAGTTCATTAAAAAGGAAGATTTGTGCTAATATCAATTGGAGAAATTTTTATGCCCATATCTTGTACCCACAGCAACTACTTTGAAGATAACAACATGTAATATATTGGCTATTATTATTCTCCTATTATTTTGTTATGAAATTTTATTTTACTTCTTTTCATAAAAAAATATAGGAGTTGTTCATGGAGAAACAAAACTGCAACTGAAGTAACTGTCAAAGAAATAACTGAAGAAAAATTCTCTGGGCTATCAAGTGTGATATATGCAAATCAACAACCATGCTTTGCAAGCTATGTTGATTAAAAGAACATGAGCTTCAACATATCCTGGTGATATTTTCTAATTAAAATAAAGCAAAAGAAGTTTAATAAACAAAAAGGCAAAAGGGGATGCAAATCATTCAATTCTCAAAGTTTAGCACTTTAGCTTTCCCAGAATAAAATGGGTAGAAATTTTGAAGAAAAAATTTTGAACCCAGACTACTATATTTAGTCAAGTTACAGTTCTTAGATGGTAGGAAACAGAGAATTTTACATAGGGAAAATGTGCTTCTCCCATAGTCTTCCTTTTAAAATACCACACAGGAGACTAAGGCAAGAAAATTACAAGTTGGAGCCCAGCCTGGACAATTTAGCTACTTAATGAGACTCTGTCTCAAAATAAAAAAATTTGAAAAGAGCTGGGGCTGTAGCTCACCACAAAGGCCATAGGTCCAATCTTCAGTGTCACCACCACCCAAAAAAAAAAAAAAAAAAAAAAGACCAACAACTTCAAGTCAAAGGTGATCAAGAAATAGATCAGGATGAGATTTTTAAGCATGAGAAAAATACAGTGTAAGAAAACCGATACTGAGGACATAAATCAGCCAGATAGAGAGCTAAGTGTAAATAATTGCTATAAATAAAATAAAAAATAAATAAGCAGGGATCCTCTTTCTGTCCCTTACAGCTTATCCAGGCTACCTACTCTTAGGGAGGGAAGCACCTACATCCTAAATCCCAGCCTCACACATTCCAGATCCACCTCTGAAAAAGCCTCACCTATGACTGCATGAGGCTTTGAGGAGATGTCCAGACACAAGCCATAACATGCTCTTACTTTTATCATTAAAAAATAGATTAAAAATGCTTTTGGAAAAAATTAAAAGAGGTGCTATTAAAAATATAAGCAGTCTGAAGAGGACAGAAGTAAGCAGTCTCTAGTAGCAGTGTCTGTCAACAAACTCCATTCTATTTCTCTGCCTTTGCAAATAAAGGTGAGGGACAAGACTTATACCTGCCCTCAAGGAGCTACAATCTAGTATGGGAGAGAGAGATGAAAACACAGGATTAAAATTCAGCCTGATGTGAGAGCTTTTCAAAGATGTATGCATAAGGTTCTTTTGCAAGGACCCAGAATTCACAGTGGGAGTGAGGGAGAGTGATGAGGTAGGGAGGAGGGAGTCTGGGAAAGGTTTCCCTTCAGAACGCTCAGGACATGGAGTCATGTCTCTGTCTCCCTTACAAGACTGTGAACTGCATGAGGACAGAGACCCTGTCTGTTTCCCTAGAGTCTTGTTGGGTGGGTGTTTGGCTGGCTGGGTAGGTGGATGAGTGGGTGGATGGATGGACAGAGAGATGAACAGACAGATAGGTAGACAACCCTTAGTTAATCAGATCCTGGCTTGATTCCCATTTCCCCCAGAGGTTCTAACTATTTTGATTTCTAAGTGTAGTGTAGCTCACCTTTTCTAGCCAGAGCTCCTTATGTAGGCCTTTCCCTTCCTATCCATCCCAGCAAATGGTCAGTCTTTCCCTGAGTGGCCAGGAGGAGGGGATGCTTGCAGACATGCTGACCTTACTTCTCAGGGACAGTGGACTTGGGAGGCAAAGAGACCACACAGAACATTATTCGTTCTGACTCACAGTGCTGAAATAGGAGGGTAAGAAAGCATCCTTGGTTATATTCTTCCTTCCTTCCTGGTTTGGTTGAGAGCCCAGAAAGCTGGTCTGTGGCACAGTGATGCATGAGATCAGACTTGAGTTTGCGGGAAGAAGGGGCCGGGACAGCCGGGTTATACCAACAATCTGTAATGGTCCTGACGTCGTCTCTGTTGGCCTGTTTTTCCCCTTGCTTTCCCCTAGGGAAGAAAAATATGAAGATATTTTCTGGTAGCGAGACAGGGTGGAAGAATAGATGGGTATGCTGTCACTTGTGCTACTGAGCTGATAACATCAGCATCAGCTTTTTAACACCTGGAGGATGGTAGTCATGGCAACCTCTGGACCAAGGGGCAGACTCCCTTTTTGACCACTGTTTGGAGTACAGGGTGTTCAGCTTTTGCAAAAACACGCTCAGTAGGAGAGATACAGAGATAGCAGGCTCTCACAGCCCTCCACCAGATCTGTGGAGGACGGGCTTCAGGTCCCTGTGGGTACCAAGTTCCTCACATGAAATGGGGCAGTGTTGGTGTATAGCCTTCCCTCTCCTCCTACACACTTTAAATCATCTCTCTGTGCTATTTATAATACCAAAACCATGTAGTGCCTTGTAAATAGCTGTTAGACTATATAGGAGATAGTGATAAGGAAAAGTCTGTATGTGTTTAGTACAGATGCAATTTCTTTTCAGAATTTTTTATTTTTGTTGATTGAATCCATGCTGCAAAACCTGTGGCCATAGAGGGCTGACTATAGAAAGGAAATTTGAAATTGTATATGAAGGCAAATTTCTTCCTATGGCTTTTAATGATCCAGGGAACCAAAATCTCAGGGGTCCACTTGTGTCTCTACTCCATCTGCCGAGGTGGACCCAGGAGCTGCTCGGCACCAGCACAGAGTGGTCTGACAGTGAGAGAGTGAGCAGCTGCGATAGGGCCTTCAACTGGATGTGGCCCCTTTCAAGACTCGGCTCCCAGAGCTGCCACAGCCAAGGTCTCTCATCAGTGTGAGGTTGCTCCTCACAGAGGGGCAGGTGGGCGCCCACCCCAGAAGGCGTCGGGGGCTGCATGTGCACAGGGCATTGTGCTTTGTGGCTTCCTGGATGTAGCTGTCAAACTGCTGCTGACTCAAACCAGCCTGCCCACCCACAGGAATCTCAGGGCAGCACAGCCAGCAGGAAGAAGCCATGTCCTCCTGAGTCCCTGAGTCCCACGGCCTTACCTTGGCAGCCTAAAACTGAGAGGAAAGCTAAGACTTCCAGAATCCACTTAAAAGGACAAAATAATAAAAGGCTCCAGCTGGCACTGACTGGCACTTCTCCTCTGCACCTAGTCTCAGTCCAGAGCCATGCAGGCTTCATCACCAAGGCCTGGCCCCTCATAGTCCCCTCGATGGACCACAGCTCACAGAGGACTCCTCCAGCCACAGAACCACAGGTTGGTATGGTCAAGGCTCCATGAGGAAATACATACAGAGAGGTTAAGTAACTTGTCCAAACTCACACACCCAGACCACGACAGGGCTCAGACTAGAACCCAGAACTCCTGAATCTGAGCAGACGACAAGGAGCATGACAACTGCTCCAGGCAAAGTGATCAGCCAGATTGAGCAGGAAGCCAAATTAGCTGTTGGAAACCAGACACCAGGACCAGCTGGCATCTCATGAGGTTACCTTCAGAGCAGTAACAGAACACTCACAGTACTAGGCACTTTGCTGGAGAAATTGAGGCTGGAAGAGTGTAAGACTCTTGCCCAAACCCACGCAGAAATTCCCAGATCATCCCTTGCCCTTCTGCCCCCGGGAGTTTGGGCCCTGATTCAGTGTGATACTGACTTTTCTCAAAAGAAGGACCAGGAGCTGAGTGTCCTCATTTACTTTAAACAGCCATATGCTCAGACCCTAGGACAAAGCACCTTCCTGATAACAGTTCAGGCACACTGTAATAAGACCCTCGCAGAGATGGCTGTGGGAATGGGCTGGCTGGGAGAACACCCGGCTGGGAGATATGCTCTGGGATCGGGTCTGGGGTTACACGCTTCTAGGAGCTAAACACCAAGACTTTCTTTGTGTCATTTCCTGACATTTCCTGGAAAACCAGAATTCTCCTAGAAGCCTAGGCTAACAAAACAGGGGCTGTTTTTTCTAGATGTTAGAAATGAGACTCTTAGTCAGGTTGGTCAGACATCGACACTGACCGTGGCAGGGCTGGATACAGAAGGTCTAATTAGTCAGAGATGGAGGGGAAAATCCAAACGCCTGATAGGGCAGGATTGTGTTCACTCCCTACAGGGCTCTCTACCTTTTCCCTTTGGCTGGCTTAGTAGCTGGAAGAGGGCTAACACAGGCACTGCAGAGCAAGAAGGAAGTTCTTTTTCCCTTGTGTTGGCTTCTAAAGGCCTCAGTTCAGTTCCCTGCCCCAAACTAAGTACAAAGCAATTTGTATAAGGTACGACTGAAAACTATGGTGGGTGTTTAAACAGTTTTGAACTATTACAATAAAAGGCATGTCACTGTTAATCCCTTCAAGAGACTATGCCCTCAGTTCCGACACACTGATTCCGCCTTCCTGCCACGGTCTGAACAAGGCTGGTAGTCCTCTCCATGAGCATCTTTTGTTGTGCTGTTGTGGCCGCTTCCATTTCTTGAATCAATTCAAAAGTTTGTCTTTCACGTTCACTTTGACTTTGTGGAGGAGTCAGAGGCTGCGTGGTGTTGGGTCTGGTGAACAAGGTGGGTGGGGACACACCACAGTGTTCTACAGGGCTGCCTTCCGGTTGGACACTGCCCTCCTCAGCAGCGCTCACCATGGTTTTGATCAGACCTTGTAAAGACCCTCAGGAAAAAGCACTTCCAGAACTGCTTCCAAAAGTGGCAGGAACAGTGGGGTGGGTGGGTGTGTTCAAAGTGAGGGGAGGTTTTAGAGGGGACTGATGGCAATGTGTCTTTTAATGCAATCAATCTTTTAAATGTAAACATTCACTTATAGTTTGAACCCAACAGTTTACTTTTCACATCACCTGTTCTTGGACGTGGTTCAAATGAGGAACACCCAAGACACCATCTGCACTGCAGTCTCACACCAGCTGCCAACTGCAGCCCCACGACACCTGTGTGAGGCCTAGCGTGAGGCCCACCCCGCTGAGCTCGCCGACTCCCCCGCTCTCCACTCCTCCACAGCTCCATCTGGGAGCAAGTGGTGCATAACTCACCCCTCAGCGCCAGGCACCGTGCTGGGTGCCAGGGATAGAGAGGCCCTTAAGTCTAGATTCCTGTGCCAGGGTGACTTCCACTCTAAAGGAGCAACACAGGTAGATGTACCAGCAGAGAGGTCCAAGGTGTCATGTCAGAAGTGTGCAGAGGGGATGTGACTGGCACAGGAGTGTGAGGAAGGAGTGCCAGGAAGAGGTCAAGAAGACTTTCAGAGAAGCTGATGTGCAAGCTAAGCTCTGAGGACGGCTTGGAACCCTGAAGACGGAAGGTAGGAAGGAAGGAAGAACACATGTGGAGGGACGGAGAACAAGGAGGAGAGCTACGAGCCTGTGAGGCCCTTGCTACTCACCTATGTCACTAGCATGGCTCAGAAGGCCAGAACTCGGCAGTGTGGCCTATGCACACAGCGGCACTCTCCTCCCTCCCCAGGGAGCCCTGTCTCCCTGGGCCTTGGATCACTCCCCTGAGTTCCAGCCCTCAGCGACACGCTTTGGGTATGCTTCCTGCCCCTGCCCTTCTGAACTGCTTTGGGCTGAGACACTCTGGGATCTGCAACCAGGATTGGAAGACTCCCACCCTGCCCTGGGGTCCCCAGCAGAATCCAGACACACACCAGCAACCCTAAGCCATCTGGGGGAACTAGGCCACAGATGCTTAGATGGGAGGAAACAGGGTTCTGGAAGCTAAGAGAGCCTGGGCACAGGCCACGCCATCAGAGGACATGAGGCTGGGGACGGGGAGCAGATTCTGACGTTCCTGCCCCAGGGCTACTCTGGTGATAACAGGGCAGAGGTTTCAGAGGGAGAGAGATTAGGAGAAAGGGACAAAATCCTCAGAGGCCATGGCAGTAGTCCGTGCAAGACATGAGAAGAGAAAGCCAGGCTCCCCTCCACTCGGGGCTGGAACATGGAGGTGGGAGTGGCAGCCCTTTCTCCCATCCCGGCGGGGATGAGGTCTCCCACATGTTCCTGTAACCGTGCTGCCTCCCACCCCATCGCGTCACCAGCACCATTCTCCACTCCCTCCACTTCCTCCTCCTGCTCCTCCTTTTTCCTTCTCTTCTTTCTCCTCTCCTGGAGCAGTATGCTTTGCCTCCTGCCTCTAGCTCAAGCCTGACAAGAGAAAATGGACAAAGAGGTTGGAAAATCACCCTAAACTCTAAGGGAAACTAGCTGGCAAGCAGGCAGCACTGTGCAGGAGAGGCAGCTGTGGCAGACGGAACGCAGTCACCCCAAGTGGAAGCTTCGAGGGAAGGAGGCCCACAGAGGCTGGGCCCTCACAGGGTGGAAACCCCAGGGTTCTTCATAGCAGGTAAGAACAGCAACAACGACGTTTATGCTGGATTCTATCCTTGGGAGTCCGGAGGAGGACATCACAGCTCTCTGCAAGATCCCACCAGGCTGATGAGGCGAAACAGACATCCACCAAACTGCACCCAGGCGTGTGCTCTGCTTCCCTGTGACCGTCTACTACCTTCATCGTGGCCCAGAGAAATCTTCAGTGATTCTGCACAGGTCAGAGCAACCTGTTTATAGTCATCTAGAGTTCCCAGGCACTCTTAGGACAAAGGACTCAAGTGGGCAGCAAAGCCTTACATAGAGAAGCCGTTCCTCCGATCTATTTATGCCGCTGTAAACACTTGCCAAAGAAACAAGGCATGTGGGCATGCGCCAGCCCGGCAGGCCCTCAGATGGCTGCAAAAGGCAACTGGAAAGTCACATGTCATAACAGTGGAAAGTACATATGCGGCTATTCTTAGCCCTGGAATGTATACACTGTCTCCCTGCCCGGCGGCCCTTGCACAGAGCTCTAGAAAACTGTGAAAGTGCCTTCAGCATAAACAAATCCAGAACTCTCCCAGGACAAATCATTTTCCAGCTGAAGGAAAGGCCTGGTTTTTATGGTTTCACTCGGAGCTAGAGGTGGAAACTTTCTGGGGAAACAAGACAGACCAGGCATCAGTGGATGTCACCACACCAAAGCAAGGTAAATCCCCCTCACGCTTCGTTCTTCTGCAGGTAGGCAGTTGGATGCCATCCAGCAGCCCTCAGCATGGTTTGGTCATGTTTTCACGGAATGTGGGTTGTACAAAACCCAGTTATGTTTCTACATTTATAATATAATCTACCATATAAGTGTGTGTGTACATATATGTATATATTTTTAAAAGTCCATTTTCACCCCTGGAACATCATACATAGGGAATGACTAACACCCAGAAAGAGACATTTGGATGAGGTCACTAAGCAGCAGACATTCCAGGAATCTAGAAAGCGGCTCCCACTTCTGCTGCTCATGTGGGTGGACCATTCCCTGATATAACACTTCAGCCCCTGACCGTCAAGTGACTTACAGCTTTGGTTTATTTTCCTCCTCACATTAGCTGAAGGTATTGGTTTCTTATTACCTTTAAGGACATATAACCATAACCAAAACATGATGTGTTGCCTTTGAGGTCCCAGGTGGGAGGGGGTGACCTTCCTTTCCAATCTTTGCTATGCAGCACCCCTAGCGGCCCCACAGACCGCTGAGTGGACACAGGTGTGCTGGGTCTCAGAACTACCACAGCTAAGGCTTCCAGGACATGCTGCTGATGCAGACGTGACCCTTGTCCCCTCCTGGGGCTTCCTCCCCTCTTCTGTAGGATGGGTGAGGAGTCGCCAGACGGGCTGCTCTTCAAAGATCACAACTTCTCATCTGACCTGTTGAGGCAGCTCAATGGCTTAAGACAAAACAGGATCCTGACCGATGTGTGCATCTGTGCAGGCAGCTGGGAGGTTCCATGCCACCGCAATGTGCTGGCCTCCAGTAGCCCCTACTTCCGGGCTATGTTCTGCAGCAACTTCCGGGAGAGCAGTGAGGCCAAAGTGCAGCTGAAAGGCATCTCCTGGATGGCTCTGGAGCAGGTGGTAACCTATGTGTACACTGGGGAGGCACATGTCACAGCTGGAAATGTCCTCCCCCTGATGGAGGCGGCATCCATGCTGCAGTATCCCAGGCTCTTCGAGGCCTGCTCCTCCTACCTGCAGAGCCAACTGGCCCCCAGCAACTGCCTGGGCATGATCAGACTCTCAGAAATCCTAAGCTGTGAGGCCCTCAAGAAGAAAGCCCAGGAGGTGGCCCTGACGTGCTTCCCAGAGGTGGCTGCATCAGCTGACCTGAAGGAGCTGTGTGCTTTGGAGTTGAGAGACTACCTGGGAGATGACAGGCTCTGTGGGGAGGAGGAGAAGGTGTTCGAGGCCCTCATGGCTTGGGTCAGGCACGACCTCCAGGCCCGGAAGCGCTACCTGCAGGAACTGCTGCAGCAGGTCCGGCTTCAGTACGTCCACCCGGCCTTCTTCCACCACTTCATGGCCAGTGATGCCCTTCTTCAGTCCTCACCTGCATGCCAGGCCTTCCTGGAGGCAGCCAGGAGGCAGGTATTCTCTCTGTGTGGCACCAGCGCCCCCGACTGCAGACCCCTGTGGCACATCCCTCCAAGGAGCTCTTACCAAGACTTCCTCATCCTTGTAGGTGGCAGGAAGGACAATCAGCAGACCACCAGGGACGTCCTGCTCTACAGTGCCCAGACCGGAGAATGGCAGAGCCTGGCCCAGCTTCCCACCCGGCTGTACAAGGCCTCAGCAGTGACCTTGCACCGGAGCATCTATGTGCTGGGCGGCATGGCTGTCAGTGCAGGCAGAAGTCTGGTCAGTCACAATGTCTACATCTTCTCCTTGAAGCTCAACCAGTGGAGGCTGGGAGAGCCCATGCTGACAGCCCGATACTCCCACAGAAGCACAGCCTACAAGAATTTTATCTTCTCCATTGGGGGCCTAGGGGGCGGACAGGAGCTCCTGGGCTCCATGGAAAGATATGACAGCGTCTGCAACATCTGGGAGAGTATGGCCAGCATGCCTGTAGCGGTTCTCCACCCAGCTGTGGCTGTGAAGGACCAGAGGCTCTACCTTTTTGGGGGAGAGGACATCATGCAGAACCCTGTGCGCCTTATCCAGGTAAATAGCTGGGCCCTTGTCATGTAAGTGTGCGAATGCATACACACAAATGCACATATATGCTGGCATACACACATATGCATACACACATGCAAACACATGCTCATAAGTGCATGCATGCACACATGCATAAACACACAAATGCCTGTATGCACATACATGCACAGTATATACCTATGTACACAAGCACACATTATGCATTACACATTTGTCTTTTTCAGGAAAAGAATGGAGGGAGGAAGGAAAGAAGGAAGATAATTGCAAGCAAGACTATTTTCAGCTCATGCCCTCTTTTTGTGTCAGACATTAGCCTTTTTGTGTCAGGCATATCCCTACCCACAAAGAGTTTATCTTCATTTGAGAGAGGATACACCATTGAATGTCAGATAATGAAGTTCTATAGGACTTTGGCAGATGCTTCTAACCGATATCACTAAAGACTTAAAAGAAAATTCTGAAGCCTTGTCCCACACCTATTACCAAATCCCCTGGAACCTGATCTCAGATTTGCTGAATTAAAATCTCTTTGTGTGAGATCTGACATCTGGGCTTTATAAAGTCTTTGAGGGTTCTCAGGTACTCTGGGTTGGGAACCCTGTCCTAAATGAAAGGAGATATTAATTTCACTAACAAGCTCTCTGAGAAGGGTGACTAATGAAGGCTACATTTCAGAACGGTAAGTGTTTTCCAACTTTATGCAAGTTTCCAGTAATCTCTGCACCCATCCACTGACATGAGAAGCTTGAATAACAAGCTTATCTCTACGGGCAATCTAGGAGACCACAGGAGACTGCAGTTTGTTCACTTATAAGCCTTACACTGAGCGCCAGCCACTGCTGAATCCCTGGGGACATGGGAGGGCACAGTGAATTACAATGAACCCTAAAAGAGCTTGTAAGATGACTTCAGAGTATGACTAGAGGGGTGCTCTAAGAGCACCTGGGGGAATCCAAGAGAACTCCAGGGTTCAGGGAACCACTGAAGGAACCTGTGAGGCTGGCTTAAGCTGACTCAAGTGGAAGCAGAGGAGAGATGGCAGGTAAGGCCGAAAGATGAAAGACAAAGGAGGGTGGATGCTAAGAGAGTGCATAGTAGGAGGGTGCGGCCAGGGTGGGAAAGCGAGGAAGCCTCTCTGCTCAATGATGCAGAAGTCAGTGATCTTCTGAGGGGACAATCCCTGGGTAAGAGAGCCCGGGGCCAAAGACCCTGAGCACAGGGGCAACTGAAAGCAGGACAACATAGTTGCGATGCAGAACAAGAGGAAGGGGGAGTGTGTAGGGGGAGGGGACAGGTACTGGTCCTCACCAATCTCCCACTGCCCCTTCTCAAGCTACCCAGCAACTTCTTCCACCCAGACCTTGCCTCTGAGCCTCTCCTATCACAATTCTGGAACATTCTTGAGGGGTGCGTGTGTATAGAGCTGAGGCTGGTCTGGCAAGGCTTTCTAGGTCTTGTCAAGGAATTGAGATTGTAGCCAGAGAGCATGGGATGGGGACACATTGAAGGATTTCACATGTCAGTAAGGTCAGCAAATTTGCATTTTAAGACAGTCCCTGGGGAAGCCTTCTACAGAGCAGACTGGAGAGGAGAAGTGGGGAGAGTTACAGAATCTTTAAGAAGTCTAGGCAAGAATTGCTGATCAAGTAAGCAGGTGCTTAATCTTTCCAGAATTACTGTCCCCAGTCCCACTCATTTACTTGATCGAGAGAGACACGTTCTGTTCCCCTCCAAGCTCTGCCTGTACCAAAACAGATATGACAAAGTGCTTCTATGTAAAGCTACAGTCCCTCCCTCTTCTGTGACTGTTTTTCAAAATAGTATCAACAAATATGCTGATGATTTCCCAATGCAAAATTGTTATCCAATTCCTAAGAGTAAAATACAAAGCTCAAAAAAGATTTCAGCCAGCATATCAAAAAAGCTTTAGTACAATCAACAAGATCTTTGCAAAGCCAAAAAGTCCTTAATCTCTGAGTGATCCCTTTATAGTGCAGACATGGGAAGAGGGAAAAGAGTAAAACTATTAATTTGAATGCTTTTCTTATCTACCTAGCACTAGTTTTGAAATGGAAATGTTATTAGCTTGAGTATAACTTAAAATGAATGCTTGGAGCTACTTGGGAGGTTTTCGGGCATAGGCTCCAAGTTTTCTTCCCAGAATGGATCATCTGCACACACACATTAAGAACCTTACTACAATGGAGTCACTATGTAAACTGACTGTGTATGTGTCCCTTCCTTCCTGGCCTTCTGTCCACCTCTGTTTGTAGGTGACATTAGACAAGTCCTTTGCCTTGACGGAGTGTAGTTTCCTCCCCGGTGCATGACCAACACTGCTCACCCTCGCCGCAGTCCTTCCGGGGTACCATGAGGACCAAGAGTAAATGGTCAATCTATTTCTGAAACCAGACCCAAAGCTGAGAGAGAACAGAAGGCCTGGAGACAATTAGTCACCGGAGTAAAATGTAACCAGTGTTTGCTTTTGTTCCTAAGGTCCCACTTTCAAGAGCATGTGTCACGTATGTGTGTTCTCAGATGAAACCCTGAGGAGGCTGAACAGCCCTTGGGATCCCCCTACTCCCCACTCCAGCGCTCCGTCTCCTCAGGCCTCCCTAAAGCCTCTGTCCGGAAGGTTAACACTGTTGTGGCCCCACACAGGGAGAGGAGTGAGTACCCGCTCCGGGCTCAGCCAGGCTGCCCCTGCTCCTCAGCCCAAGCCTCTAGTACTACGGTGGCAAACCTAAGACACGTGTGTTATTTGTTTTTCTTTTAAGACAAAGATGTTAATGTGTGACTTGTTTCCTCTGAACTAAAACCTCAGTATTCGGGTTTAACTGCAGGGTTGGCACTTTGCTATATGTGAGTGGGTTTGGCGTTGCAGTTTGGGCACTTGGTCTCTAAAGAGGGGCCCTAATCTGAAAAATAGGGAAAGCATTGGATCTACCTCATAAGATAAAGGTCAAATTTTTGCCAAATGATAAAATAAAGTTTTTGATAATGTTTGAAATTACTTTTTATATGGAAAGAGTGCGTTTTCAGTGGTAAATACTGAAATACTCGTAAATGCTTTGCTCCTTCTCTCTCATGTGAGGTCCACCTCACATCTCTTGTGCTAAATCTTGCTCGTGGTGAATCAGTGTACATTTACTATTTCAGTTTTAAACTTCAGACATTCACAGGACGTGTTCTAGAAACCAGGATTTGGTCCACGATTCCAGGGGACAGGGAGAGCATCTGCCTTCTCCTCGTTGGTCTCTCTCGTCTTTTTTGAGCTCCCTTTTTCTCAGACTAATTCCTTTCAGGCATAAACTGTTTAAAAGCCGCCCTCCCCTTGCCCCAGATTTATTCTCAGCCCTATGACCCTCTTAGATGCACTGGAACATTTAAAAATTTAAACATGAACCTGAAATAGAAAATTATCAGAAAAAATCATTGATTTTCCAAAGACCTAAGTTGCTCCTCTTCTCAATAAAAATAAAAACTATTCCAAGCAAGGTATGTGAATGCAGAAGTCTTGGTCCATTCTGTGGAAATACAGTTGCTGATTTCTTGGGGTTACACAAAGGCTGATGTCTTTCTCTCATTTAACAGTATTCATTTATTGAAAGGAAGATAGCTGCATTTTAAACACTGGAAAGAAGTGGACAGAAAAAACTCACTCCCAGCTCACCTTCTGCACAACTACTTTTGTGTTTTTAAAAGCTAACCCGCTTTCAGGCGCAATGCTATTGTCCTGTTCTCCTGCAGGTTTACCACATTGCCAGGAACACGTGGTTCAAGATGGAGACGAGGGTGGTGAAGAACGTGTGTGGCCCTGCGGTCCTGCTCGGGGAGCGGATTGTCATCGTGGGAGGTGAGTCTGAAGAGAGGGCAGCTTGGCAGGGCATGGCACCTCCTATGGACAAGGGCCACCGATAGACTGACGCTGTTCTGTGGGGTAGTCTTTTCTAAAAGCACATCAATCCACTCAGGGCACTGTGGACAACCTGACCAAGCTCTGTCTTCATCCGGAATGGCCTCCCTACCTTCACCCTTAAATGAGGGCTAGGGTGATACCTAATTCACAGATGATAAAACACAAGAGCAATTAATGCCTTAGCACTAACGGTCCCAGACACATGGTCAGTAAGAAGTGCTTGCTGTTGTTAATAATATTGATTACTAATGCACGTGGGATTGCTCTGGGATTGCATAATATGCATAGTTAAGAGAGCTGATTTGGAAGTCAGACCTGGCTTCAAATCCTGATTTTACCACTAACTTGCTGACTACTATCTGGCAAGTTATTCATCTTTTTATGCCTCAGTTTGCCTATCAATATAATGGGGATCCTTAAAGTACCCACCAACTAGAGCTGTTGTGGGGACCCATTCCTGAGTTTTCAAAGACTCCTTCTTTGGATTGTTGGGCAGATAAGAGCAAAAAATGCCAACAAGTCTTAGTGAGCCACTAGAATGGGGAGGCTGCTCTCACTCTGCACTGAATCCATACTGTCCCTGAGCTCTTCACTCAGGAAGCCAGTGCTTCTGTGCTCCCTTAATTTGGGGTTAAGGATGCAGGGACCAGACTCAGACAGATGTGCATGCCAACCCCAGCTCTGCCACATACCCAGCCATGGTAGAAAACCTCAATAGCCCGCGCTTTAGTTTAGGGTCTCAGCCTATGTGTTAGCAGGGAGCAGACAGACGCCTCCCAGCCCTGCTCATGCAGTCCAGGCTGAGCAACGCTCTCTCGTTCATATGGTATTTGGTTTTCAGGTTACACACGGAGGATCCTTGCTTATGACCCTCAGTCCAACAAATTTGTCAAATGCGCAGACATGAAAGACCGGAGGATGCACCATGGGGCCACCGTGATGGGTGACAAGTTGTATGTGACAGGCGGTCGGCGGCTGACCACAGACTGCAGCATCGAGGACTCGGCCTCCTTTGACTGCTACGACCCCGAGACGGACACCTGGACTTCGCAGGGCCAGCTGCCTCACACACTCTTTGACCATGCCTGCCTGACTCTCCAGTGCATACCCTACATGTCCACCCACTCGTGAGCTCCACAGACTTGTCTTAGTCAAAGTGCTTTCGGTTGCAAGGGACAGAAACTTGGCTCCAAAGAGCTGACCCATACAAGGATGCAGGGACCACTTGCAGGTCTGAAGGTGCCAGAACCTGGGTGCCTGGAGCCAAGTGCTGTGTGGTCAGGGCTCTCCCACTACCCCTTCCCTCCCTCTCTACCTCATCTGTCAGGCTTCTTTCTGCCTCTGACCTTCTTTCTCCACAGAAAGTAAGGACAATGGCACTGATAAACCCCAGCGCACAATCTCTAGCTCTGCGTCTTCTGATAGAGAACTTTGTTCTCCCATTACCCACAAATTAAACCTAAGGACCCTTTCTGTCTCCCATGCCTGCCTCCTGAGCATTGTTGCCTGGGATTGGGCTACCATTCCTGGTGCATCCTGGACCACGTCCCGTGGGCAGAGGCAGGGTTAGCTCTATTAATTACCAGCCCATGTAAACTAAATCTCGTGGGAATGAAACAGTTCCCCAAAGGAAGAAATTCTAGGCTGATTAAAAAAAAAATACCTCTGCCCAGAACACCATTGAAATCTGGAACAAGAGAGTTGAGAGACACAAGAGCACCTCCAGATGCAGTTAGTCCGGGTGGCAGTGTGAGAATTTTGCCATGATTATGTTTCTCTGCTTTCTATGGATGTAAACATTGAAATTCCAAAGAAGTACATGCAATTTGGTATCCAGTGTTTGCAAAATTATCTTGCACTGCAAGATACAAAAACAGAATAGAGTTTGTTTCTGGTGCCAAATGTTTTTCTGCAGCCCCCAAGGAGCTATAAACCTGCAGAATTAATCTAGATGTTCATTTTTGTAAATGTTACGAGAATTGTTCTTCTAGGGAAAGCCAACAAATTCCTTCAATGCTTATAGCAACCAGTCTTCCCCATGCCAGAGCTCACTGTCCCTGTAGCCCCTTTATCTCCAAGTGCCTGCCGCACTGGCTCAGTGTGATGCTTGGGAATTAGCCGGAGTGCAGCACAGCGCCCCTCCCTCACCACAGGCACTGTGCGGTCCCCTGGCAGGATGTGTGGAAACAGGGCCAAGCCCCACTTGACACAGACGGTGCTCTGAGGTGGGGCCCAGCAGTCTGGATTTCTGAAAAGCTTCCCAGCTGCTTCTGTTGTGTAGGGTGGAGGTCTCAGTCATGGGCACTGAACGCATTCATGGCTGGTTGCAGTCCCATCTTGTCCTGGCCAGCCCTGGCCAAGTCCTGCAGTGTATGCCAAGTCCTCACCCCACCAATGAAAGCATCTAGCTTCCATTCCAATGAGCCTTGCTCCCCTGAGCCTGGCCCCAGGGTACCACTGTACTGGAGGTTCCCTCCGCATGCAGTTCTCTAGATCCACACTCTGGACTTCTCCCTTCTCCCTAGCCTGTATTCTGGGCACCTGGGTTTCTTGTTTGGGTGTGGTCCAGAGACACCCAAGACGCCCAGACTCTGCTCCTCAGCCTGTGTGCCGCCCCCTGTGCTGCTGGCTGCCACATTACTCCAGCCAATTCTCCTTGCGCCCTCTGGGTTCCCAATCCCATCTCTCCATGAATCTGCTTGGAAGGTAACCAAGGACCCGATGGGGCCAAAATTGTCCATTTGTTCCCATTTCCCATCCTATTCGATGGGCCAACCACACAGTTGTTGCCACTCTCCCTCCATCTTGAAAAACCTCTTACTGGCCGTGGACACCTCTCACTCCCTCCTTCTCCTCTTGCCCTGCAGTTCATTCTCCTGTCCTTGCGCTCCTGGCTGCTAATTGGCAGGGGCTCAGGCCTCACACCTTCTTGATGTGTCTGCTGTCTCTCCCTGTGTGGCTGACTTCACGGCTGTGAATTTGTGTTCTACCCAAGCAAATGCTGCTGCCTTACTGATTGTCTCTGCTTCTAGGCCCAACCGCCAGCTCTCCGTCTCCCCTTTGAGGTTAAACAGACATTTCCAACCCAGCACGGTCAAGGCCACTTCTACCTCAGCAAACCTCCCCTCCTGGAGAATTCTTAGGCCTAAGCTTCGGGTTCCAAACATATCCAGAGTCCTGCCATGTCTCACCCATGGCACTAACTCTAGCCCAAGCCACCATCTTTTCTCATCCACGCTGTGACAATAGTTTACTCCCTGGTCTCTCAGCTTCCACCTGAATCTCTTCTCCAAGTAGCAACCTGGGATCATTTTAGAATATGTAGAAAGAGGAAATTCCCCTGCTTAAAACTCTCCTAAATGTCCCCAGCTCATTTAGGTGTCCTCCCCCAGAGACCGGCAAGACCCCTCCACCTCCCTGGAGCTCTGTCTTCGCCCTCGGGCCTCCTTGCCCACTGAGCTGGCCACGCTGCCCTTGGGACTCTCATGGCCCATTAATCCCTGTTCTCTGGCACATGCTGGCTGCCACCCCCACGCCCGGCCTGCGGGGCCCCTCCCACCCCCCAGCGCTTTCTTGACCGCCCTTCCTCCTGTGCCTCTGCTGCTCTTCCCGAGCCAGCTGCCCTCAGCTCCCTCAGCTTCCCCAAGGGACACCGGGCCTCCACTCCTATCCTTCCTGCAAGCTTTCAAAAGCACAGACCTCATCATCTGACTGTTCTGTTTAAAATGCATTATGGCCTCCCACATCTGGACCTCCACTGTCCAGACCCCAAGCCTGGACTAAGTGCAAAACAAGCCCCAGCAGAGCAGCAGTCCTGTCACTCTGTCTAGAGCAAAAGAAAAGGATACAGTATGGGACTTCAAGGCTAAAGAGAGAGTCCCAGTCCATGGTGGAGGTCAGGGTGCATTTAACCAGGGGCCGTTAAACTAAAATACTTCAAATTTAGAAAAAAAAAAAAAAAAAAAAAAAAGGTAAATGATCTCTAATAATCTCAACAGGCAGCAAGGGAATGGGGACACGAGGCAGAGCTCAACAAGGCAAGAAGACACGGAGAACGTCAAGGTCCCACAGGAGACGCTGAGCAGGAGGGGAGCGCAGAGAGCAATGCGGGGAAGAAACTGAGGCAGACACAGGCAGCGGAGCAGGACCGGAGGAGGCTGCTGATCTCAGAGCAGACAGTGCCACCCAGCCTCTGGGTGGCCGGAAAGGCCTGGCTGCCATGGGCAGACCCCCCATGGCAGAAGCCACCAGCAGACTGCCCAGCAGCGCAGAGCCACTAGAGTCCTGGCCCCAACCCCTTCCAACCCTTCCTGGCTCTCAGCCCATAGCCATGGTAGCTCCAAAGGTGACCCAGTCACGAACTTCCACTATCCCTCCAAGTGGCCCCACCTCATCCGCCTCTGCACCCCTCTGGGGAACAGCACAAAATCCCAGGTAGCGCACTTACCTCCTGCAGTCCCAAAGCAGGCTGAATTCACCTATGCCACTTACACCAACCAGTTTTCCTCAAACACTTTCCTTCCCAGGTTTCCAACCCTGTCCCAGCCCAACACGCTGTGCACCTCACACCCTGAGTCTTAGCACATTCTGTTCCCTCTGCTACAATGCCTTTCCCCGACCTTCAGAGTGAACTTGACTTCCCTTCAGCTCCTCAGTGGAGATTCTCGACCCTTTATAACCAAACTCTTCCTCTCCATTCTAGCTCCCTTCACGCTGTGGCCTCATAGGGAGTTGGAAGTGCTGCTCCTCCAGGGCCAGACAGGGTCTTTGAGCCCACAGACCACAATCAGCCGTTCTTGGCAGACAGACAGCACTCTCTGTCTGCAGGAGGAGTGGGAGGCCTTGGAAGTGATGGGCCTGAGGCCACTGAAGGGCCAGGCTTCCAGGGCAGGAGACAGATGGACCCTAGACACACAGGATTTCCATCCGGTAGGAACCCAGGGTGCTGCCTAGTCTGGAAAAGCTCCCGAAGACCTATCTGAGATGACGGCCTGTGGCCTGGAGTGTGACTGGATACAGTAGGGAAGAAATGACAGGGAGTTTTCCCTAGGCCCCTCTTCCAGGCCAGCCAGAAGTGCACACCCACTGGCCTTCAGATGGCCTGGGTCCCAAGCACTGTACCTGCTCGGTCCTCTTGGGTCGGTTTGGGGTTTTTTGTTGTTGTTGTTGTTGTTGTTGTCATCATTGTTGTTTTCCTAGAGAACTGTCCTCCAGCCATGGGGACTTTGGAAGGCATTGTAGTCCAGCCTGTTCCAGCCCCAGGACCCCTGCTGATCCTCCCTTCCCAGCAGCTAGGAATGGAGCAGCATGCAGGGAACTGCAGAGACCACACACGGGGGCAGAGACTGCATTCGGAATCTGCTTTGCCTTTGCTTGCTGTCATACAACTGTTGCCAGATTCCTGGATGTCATTGAGCCTCAGTTTCACAGCTGGGAAACGAGGGCATTTTCACCTCCCTGAGGGAGCATTTCAAGGGTAACAGGAGCAACAGGGGATTTTAATGGACACAGGACAGTGTATGACACACTGGGCAGTGGATACAGCTAACCTCCCGTCTCCTTCCTGTGGTCCTCCCTTCCATCCTTCTTACTGACTCATCGGCACTCCCCAGCGAAAACTCCCCTCCACGTCCAGTTTGACCAAGGTTCAGTAGTTGGCCCACAACCCCCACCCCTCCACTCCCGCTGCCTTGGCTTTGCACACCTGACACCTGACCCACAGCTCGCTGTGGCCCATCCCAATAACACACTGCTTGTCCATTCGTTCGCACACTCAGTTACCCACACGTGCACCCAACAGTCAGCAGAAACTCAGGTAAGGTACGCAGACAGGAAAGGGACAGGGAGACTGGCCTTTAGGACTGGCTCAGGCTCTGGCGGTGCAGGGTTCACTTGCCAGGGTCGCTGTCATTCTGTGCTACCAACACTGTGGCTTTGAACCATGGTAGTGTATTCTCTCACAGCTGTGGAGGAAAGAAGTTCAAAGTCAAGGAGAGGGCAGGGCTCTGCTCCCCAGTCTCCAGGGAAGAGCCTTCTTGCTTCTTCCACTTCTGGAGGTCCCAGCAATCTGGCGCGCCATGGCTGGCAGCTGCCTCTCTCCATCCCTGACTCCAGCCTCACACACCCAGCCTTTTCTTCTTTATGTGTCATTTTCCTGAGCACATGGTCTCATCTGGATCCTTACCTTGGTTAAATCTAGGACGACTCTGTTCCAAGTCAGGCCACATTCCGAGCTTCCAGGTAAACATGACGTCAGGTGAAGGCACAACCTGACCCACTCCAGATGCCTGCTCCCCCAAAAAGCCTTTCTCGTTGGGCCTTTGTCCCACTCTGTCCTTGGCTGGGCCACTAGGACACAGACTCACCCCCATCTCCTCAGTTCATCAAGGGTGTCTTGTGGGCAAGAACCATGTCCTTCCTCTCTAGATCCCCTATCCTGGGGCCAACACTGAGATGAAACTCAGGAAATGTGCATAAACTGTGTTAGACCCTTGCACAGAGCCTGGAAAGGTTTTAAGGGACTCCAAGGACAAAAGGCAACTAACTGTGCACAAGACATAGCTTCTAACTACAACTGGGCAATAAGCACATGAAAAAGTGTTCATCATCTTTAGCCATTAAACATGCAAATCAGAACAACACTGGGATTCTATCTCACCCTATTCAGAATGGCTTCATCAAAAACACAAAAACAATGAATGCTGGGGAAGTGGGCCGGGGGAAAAAGAACCCTTCCTAATTTATTGGTAAGAATGCAAAGTAGTACAACTATTATGGAAATCAGTATGGAGAGTCCTCAGAAAACTAAAAATAGTAATACCCTTTGACCAAACTGTACCTTGCCTGGTATATTCCCAGAAGAATTAAAGACATCATAATAGAGTGATTCATGCACACTTCTGTTTATAGCAATGCCATTCACAACAGCTAAGCTCTGGAAGCACCCCAGATGCCCAGCAACAGACAAATGGATAAAGAAAATATTTTTTACGCAACAGAATATTACTCAGCCATAAAGAAGAATGAGATCATCTCACTTGCAGAAAAACAGATAGAACCTGAGACCATCATACTAAGACAAGTAAGCCAGACTCAGAAAGCTAAATATCACGTTTCCTCTTATATGAGAAACCTAAAATATAAATAAAGTAACAGAGGATAGGGAATTAGAAGGTAGACTTTTATAGGTGGGGAAGGGGATTGGTGAGGCAGGGGTGGGATAAAGGGATCAAAAATGAACAAGATATGTTGTATGCATGGATCAGTGTCCCAAAGTGAACACCACTACTCTATAACAAAGATGAGCTAATAAAAAAAAAAAAAAACAGAGAGAAAGAAAACACAAAGAGATGATAAAATTTTAAAAAGAGTTTCCAAAGCCCCAAGGTGAGCAACGCTTGAGACATGCCAATCAAGAAGGAATTAGCATGTATGAGACTCTCAAAGTTAGGCATAAGAAATTACATAAGAAAACTAATCTGTTAGCACAGCCTCACCAAGTCCCGCTCTCTGTCCTGTCATGTGAGTTTTTGGGATGCAGGCAGAAAAGTCCCACATGCTGAACCCATTCCAATGCCAGTGGTGTGGATCTAGTATCTGAAATGTCAGCTCTCATGAAATATAGGAATTCAAGGCCCGTTCAAGTGCAGCATCCTTCTCTGCTTGTGGGGAATTTAGGTTTCGTTTTCCCAAAGATGTCCACGAGTCTCTTTGTCTCTTCTTTTCACTTGTTTGATGTAATTCACTTGTTTGATGTTTGATGCCAGGGCCTGAGATCCCGAATGCCCTAGGAGCCCTCCCATGACAAGTCAGAGGTCCAGAACATGCGCCTTTGAGGACACAGACTGGGATTCTCAAACCCAGGGAGTTTGCAAGTTAGGAAGACGAAGTCCTGGAGGCCTGTCCTGTCCAAATCAGAGGCTGTGGTACCTCCAGGAGACCCCTGGCCCAACCCGTGTGCAGAGACAAGAGGGCCATTGGTCGGGCAGCTGCAAAAGCAAACCCTTCTGAGAGGGAGGGGCCTCAGGGAAGAACCTCGGGGAGGCTGTGCTGAGATAAGGCCAAGGAGAAAACCCCGGGCTCATTAGCAGGGTCTCTGGACATTTATCTCTTGTGAAGTGCTGGAGAAGAAAGCAGAATTAATTCCTTCCTGGGGCATGGGTTTATTTGGCTCACTTATCTGAACAGCAAAGGAATGCTAATGGGTCTGAGCCCAGCTTCGGCTCCACCTGGGACCGAGACGCCAGTGCCTCCGCGTCTCCACACATGCATGTAACAGTTAGCCCTCAGTACATGCCTAGTGCATGAATCAGCAAGCTATGATGGCGAACAGTCACTGCATCGCCTAATTCCGGCCCCGCCAGAAGTCCACACCCCTCTCCCCAAGCACGCCGTCCCTCCAGTGCAGTGTCCCAGCCCCTGCACTATCCACCCCGCCAGTCTCTGCCCTTCAGATCTGTGATCAAGATTATTTACAGACTTGTTTCCTCTACTGGGTTTACGTAGTTGACCTCCCACCCAAAGGGACAATCCGCACTGCCCAAGTACCCGACGGCCTTGCTTGTGTCTGGCTCCAGGATCCCTGAGCCAGTAAAGCAGGAACACAGACACAGGCCAGTCCAGGCCCCCAGGGCACTGCACAGAGGAAGCCAGCAGCGGACCGCCACGAGGACACTGCGGTCCATGCACGCAGGGACACACACACACACACAAGGCCAGCGAGGTGGCAGGGAGGCTGCTCCCTCCCAGGGTGATGGCGAGCTATGGCCACAAACAGTGATGAGGAGGACAGGGTGGGGGAGAGACAGTGGCAGAATCCCCCAGGAACTGGTCCACCAAGGATCCTGGCTACTAAAAGGAAGCGGGGCCACAGGGGAGAGAGAGCAGGTTCTGGCCGGGCTGCTACAGGATGCCAGTGCCATCCGCAGGAGGAAGGCGAGGTTCACGGAGGAGGCCAAAGCAAGACAGGGGCTGAGCCTCCACCCTCCAGCTCTCTCTGCACGTCCTGGAGCTCAGGGAGCTGCCTGCAGAGATCTCTTAATGGTGCCTTGCATGGTGGTCTTTCATGTCTGCACAGGACCATATGAGGTGGCGTCTCACAGCAGATGCGAGACAGAGTCCAAACAGACGTCCTGCCTTTCAACCCAGCTCGGCCCTCCGTGGCTGCTAGGCTCTGGGAATCAACTTCTCTGTTCCTGTTTCCTCATCTCCAGAGTAGGAATTAGGATAATGCCTGTCCTCTCATAGCACTTTTGTGAGGATTAAGTGAATCCATATGTGCAAGTGCTGTCTGCGAAGGAGCCATCACTATCACTACAATTGAGTATGGGGAGAAGGAATGGCCATGGGCCCCACCTCCATCCCCCAAGGGCTGTGTGGAGAGGTCTCCCCACCTCTCTGCCAGTCAGTGCCCCGCGTGGGAAATGGAGGTGATGACACCACTGTGCAGCAGGTTGGGAGATGCCCCTCTAAAAGCTATGAACTTCTTTGGAAAAAGGCTTTGCATATGTAAATAAGTAGAGGATTTCTCAAATGAGACTATCCTGAATTGTCCGTGTGGACAAGTGTCCTGACAAGAGGAGGGCAGAGGGAGATCTGAGACCCAGAAACATGAGTTGGGAGATGTAGCCACAAGCTGAGGATGCCAGGACCACAAGAAGCCAGAAGACGCAAGGAAGGATTCTGGAGGGAACGCAGAAAGCTTGACTCCAGCCTCTGACCCCCAGGTCTGAGAGCACACTGCCTTGTGTGAAGTCAGGTTTGCAGAGAGGCATTGGAGCAGCCACAGAAAGCTGCCTCTCCCTCATATGATTGCCACAAGGCTGGAGGAGGCCTTGAGTATGAAGAATCTGCACTCAGGACCTGGGCATGAGGGTGCTATCATCCACTGCACCTTTGCATTTTCCTTCATCCAATGGGAATTTGAAGGTGTCCATGTTTCTGCCACCTAGTACCAGCTCCTTCACAAGACAGATTGAGACTGTGCTGGCCTCAGTCTCTCTCACCCTCCTCACTCTCCCTCCAAGGGCCATGGCCGAGGAGGCACTGAGTCTGCAGGCCTTCACATGTCCATGGGCATTCTAGAGGAGAGCAGGCATTTGCCTTTGGCCCCAGCTTCCCCCTAGAGATGACCACAAGACCATGCACTCCTGGACAGTCACTCTCACAGATCTTCCAAAATGAAGGAAGGCTTTTGGCAAGTCACTCAACCCACAAGGACACAGTTACCCAAATTGCACTTCAGGATTATGATATTGTCTTCCTGCTCAGGGCTTGATAAGGAGGAAACACTCAACAATCATATAAATGCTTGAACCCAATGTAACAACATGAATGGTGAGCACCATACCATGTATAGGAAGGTGGATGAAACCATGAAGGGGAAGGGGAAGGACCAGAAGGGGAAGATGGCAACATTCAGTGACTGCTCGGCATGGCAGGCAGTGATCACTCACCTGGACTAAGCAGAGATGCTCCCTAAATACTCTCCCTGGCTACGCCCTGCCCCCACTATCCCCTGCCTCCAGGATCAGGTGGGCCATCCCAGGAGGCATGCTCACTTCTCTTCCTGAAGATCGCTTCCTTGTTTAAATCCTGTTGATGGTTTCTAGTTCAAGAATTCTGGTTCTACCTCCAGACTCATGATTCCTTAAGTGTGGAATAAAACAGTCTCCACTTGGTGAGATATATAAATAAAATGGTGGTAGAGATCCACTCAACAGATATCGGTGAGCACAATTTTTCTTGCCACCTCCACGGTACCTCTTCTCTTCCATTGGCCAAGGAAGGAATTCTCTCATTTGCCTACAAACAGGGCTCAGCTATTATCTCTATGTATTATGGATACATAGAGACAGACTAAGTAGATCTCTAGTGTGTGACTGCCAGTGCCTCATCCCATGGAGACTTACTCCTAAGGCCCAGGCCACTTATCCCACAAGGGCTCAGTCCCTGAGGATGTGGCCAAGACCTTCATTTCCAAGCAAGTTTCAAGGAAATACCTTTGCCCTCAAAACTGTCCCCTTCTTTTTAGACTGGAATGGCAATTTATTTCATTATTCAATGTCTAAAAATTCATGAAATTTTGTGGTTAAAGCAAAAACATGTCACACACAAATTCCATATGTCCCTGCAGTGAGGTTGAAAAAATCTGGTGATGAAAATCACTGTTTCTCTCCCAGAGTTTAATAAGTGTCCAACCTGTTTTTAACTTGTAATATTTTTATCCTCTTAATCAAAAACATTATGTTTTTAAAAAAAATAGAGACAGGAATGTATAAATAAAGATAGTGGTCAGAACACTGTCGTTTCTTGGATTAGTTGCAAGACTCAAATTCTCAAATGCACTGTAGAATTTCTGAGTCAGGGAGTGAGGGGGATTCCTGAGAGACCAGTTGGCCCTGAGAGGCAGCATGGAGGGATGGGAATACCAATGGGCCCTGGAAGAATATCCAGGGGCCTGCATTTGAGACCCCTCTCTCCCTGCACTAAGAATGTGATCTTGGGCGGGTACCTAAGCTATGACTTCCTGTGGATGAATCTCATCTACCCAACACTCTTGGGTAAAATTGTGACAGTAAATGTAAAAGTGGCTGTGAACACTTTCCCACACTCTTCACTCGTTCTCTCCAGGATCAAGGCAAGAATAAAGAGACGTTTAGAGAAAGCCACCAAACACTTATGCAACCACCACCCAGATCAAGAAACAAGACATTCGAGAATGCCAGACTCTTTACACCCATATCCAGTCTCTAGACTCTCTAAGAAAACTCCTTTCCTGACTTCCAGCACCTTAGATTACTTAGATTTGTTTTCAAACCTCATATGAATTGAGTTAGATTATGTGAATTCCTCACACTGACTTCTCTTGTTCAACATAAAGTTATGAGATTCACCCATGTTGTTATGTGTACTTCTAGTTTTTCTATTTTTGTTGCTTACTGTATTGAATGATATAACTACATCACGATTCACATCTGTTTTAGTCTAAGTTAGCATTTGCCTGGTTTTGTATTTATGGACATCCTTACGCAGAACTTTTGGTGATCATCTGTGTGGAGATCTGTTGAATATATAACTAGGAGTGAAATTCATCAACATATATTCAGGTCTATTGATATAGCCACTTGCCCAAATTTGTCATACCAATCTCTACTCCCACCAGCAGTATGAGCATTCTAGTTGCTCTACATCCTGAACAGCACTTGATATTATCTATCATTTTCACTGAAAATGGAAAGTGGCTTCAAATTGAAGAGATTTTTTTATCCCTGTGCTGGGGATAGAACCCAGGGCCTTGCACATGTGACAAAAGCACTCTATAATTAAGTTACATTCCCAGCCCCTGAGTGATATTTTAAAATTTAAATCAGATTGTGTTACTTTGTCACTACTTACTCTTTGCACTCAGAATAAAACTCAGCTCCTCAACATAATTAGCAAGGCCCTATTTACCTGTGATTTTCTCTCCAAGCACCCTGCCTATAAGCAGTGCTTTAAGCTCATGGCTTCCAAGGTCAAGGTCATTCCTACCTCAGGATCTTTCCATTTGTTATTTCCTCTGTCTAGAATGTTCTAGACAGATAGTCCCATGACTGATATGTTCCTCTTCATCTATGCATTCAACAAATATTACTAAAAAGATTATCAGGTTTCTCATCAAACATCACCTCTCTCCAAAGATCCTTCCCTACCTGATCTATTGCAGTCATGCTAGCACTTTATAGCACCTACCACTACCTCCTGTGACTTCTCTAAGCTACCTGCAGAGGCCATGTATTTTCTTTTTTTTTTTTTTGGTTTTTTTACAGTACCGGGAATAGAATTCACAACCTTGCACTTGCCAGGCAGGCGCTGTGCCACTGAGCTAAATCCTCAGCCCCAAGGCCATATATTTTCAATGCCTAAAGTATTGCACATACTAAGTATTCTAAAAATATTTCTTGCATTACCGGAGAGTGGAACGGAAGGAGTTTATGGATAGCATTCTCTGAGAGAATTGTAGAATATTAAACCTAAAGGCTCCTCCTCTGACCCCAAGTCAGTTGATAAAAAATTACATTCAGAACAACAAAGTGATTTGGCCAAGTTCATGATAAGTAGCAGAGACAGGATTTGAGTCTAAGCTCACAATTTCTAGTCTTACTATACTATGCTGCCTAAAAGAACAGGAAATAAAGTCTTATTCCATATAAATGGGTCCCTAATTATTTCAGGTTGAACATGAGTAACTGGCTCAGTCTGGAGAATTCTGTCCTCATACCATGAAAGCCAACAATGCATCAAGAGGACATGAGATCACTTCTGGGTCCTCCAGGCCATCCTTGGACTTGGTTGAGAGAAAGAAGATGATCTTAAGGGGATAAATATAAGCAGAATTGGCTAACAGTTCACCTTGCATCCTCTGAAGATAGGAAAAAAGCATCATCTTGGCAGGCACAATCTCCTTGGACTCTGAGAGCCAGTGATACAGCAAGAGATCATGCTGTACCAGCTGAGAGCCCTATCTCACATGCTTAGGTTAGGTGAGAACCAGACTGAACCACAATGTGGGCCAGTTGCATAACTGGACATGTAATCAGCACCTTAGAGAACTTCTGCCAACAGCACTCCTAACACCACTTCCCTCTTGCTGAATCATCTTCAAACCCCATGACTGGATGATTCACTGATCTCCTTGAGCTCATGACAATCAGGTACCAACCCAGAAGTGAGAACTAAATTCATAAGAGGTCTTCTACCTGAAATCTGGCTTTTCCAGTTTTGCTGAAAATGGGAAATGGTTTTAAATTGAAGAAATTTTTTCTATTGGGTTTCTAATGAGCAATGGAGGCCATGTTGCATCTTCCTCATTCAATCTAAAAACAAAGGAAAAAGATAACCAAAATCGACTATTATTTGGAAAGAAATCAACTTGGAATGATGCATACGCAATTTTTATCACAATTCTGAAATTTTAAAAATAGGGGTTTTTTCGAGAAAGGGTCTCACTGTTTTATTTTTAACATTCTAGTTTATTTCTTTATACTTTATCTCCATCATATAGATATAAAATAATATTAGAGGCAATAATAATAATATATAAAGTACCTATCATAGGGAGATAATTTTCAAGGCATTTTTTAAACATCATATTATTTAATTCTTATAACAGTTTTATCAGGTGGTATATTAGCTATCTACTGGCACATAACAAATTACTCCAAAACTCAGTGACTTAAAATAACAAATACCCTTTATTATTTCACACAATTTTGGTCAGTCAAGGATTTGCAAGTGACTGAGTTGCCCCAGTCAAGATGCTGGTCAGTTATGCAGCACGATGGATGTGCGGCTTGACTGAGGTGGGAGGATCCACTTCCAAGGTGATTTCTTGTGGCAGGAGGCCTTTGTTCACCAAAGCGTGGATCTTTCCACTTGAGAGTCCTACCCAAGCTGCAGCTGGACTCCCCCAGAGCGAGTGATCTAGAAGAGGGCAAAATGGAAGCCACAGTGTTTTATACCTCAAGCCTCCCCATTACAGGTACTTTATATTATTATGATGCCTTCTTTTGAGAAATATCTATTTGTATCTCTAGGTTATTTTAACTGGATTATTTTGTTTGTTGTTGGATTTCAAGTTCCTTATATAGTCTGGGTATTGACCCCTTGTCAGATGAATAGTTTGCAATATTTCCTCCCACTCCACATGTCCTTAATTGCTGACTTTTCCCCTAGCTGTGAAGAAAATTCTTAGTTTGATATAATCCAATTAATTAATTTTAATTGGAAATGGAAGAGAATACTGGTAGCTGATCATATTAAAGGAAAGGATGGAAAACTTGCTTGAAAATGTGCAGGAGCCAGGTGTGGTAGTGCATGCCTATAATATCAGCACTTAGGAGGCTGAGGCAGGAGGATTGCTGTGAATTCAAAGCCAGCCTGGGCTAGTAGTGAGCTCAAAGCCAGCCTGAACTACATAGTGAGACCCTGGCTCAAAAAAAAACAAAAGAAAGAAGAAAGAAAGAAAGAAAGAAAGAAAGAAAGAAAGAAAGAAAGAAAGAAAGAGAGAAAGAGAGAGAGAGAGAGAAAGAAAGAAAGAAAGAAAGAAAGAAAGAAAGAGAGAGAAGGAGGTGGGGAGACAGATTGTGGCACCTAAAGAAAATAAATGTCTCGTACAGGGCTTAATGTTGATGGTTCATAAATCTATGCTCTTTTTATTAAGTCAAAAGTTCTCATCTTCTTATGCTAGCTCATTGTTCAAATTAGATGGTCAGATAAAGGATGTTAACTTCGTTTTCAGCATTGATAGACTCCGCACCAAGCTGAGGAGGAATCCTCTTTCCTTGAGTGAAAAGCATAGAAACCTAGACACATAGAGAAAAGAATCTTTCACTTTGCCAACTAAAATAATGAAGACCAAAGGGATTGTTATGGCTTGTGTCTAGACATCCCCCTAAAGCCTCATGCAGTCATAGGGAGGGCTTTTCAGAGGTGACTGGATCTAGTGTGTGCGATGCTGGGATTAAGGGTGTGTGATTACTAAATCAGGCCACTGATTGGTCAGACCTAGTTCTAGCTAGGTTTACAGGTCTGAGTGCTACACCTGCCCTCGAGTGGGTAGCCTGATAAAATGTAAGGTACAGAAAGAGGCTGATGTGCTCTTGCCTGCCTCCTTGCCGTGAACTGCTTCACCTCTGCAAAGCTCCTGCCATGCCACCGTGCCTTGGACCCAGCCAACTATGAACTGAACCCTCTGCAAACTCTAGCCAAATAAACCTTTTTCCTTTAACTTTGGGTGTCAGGTATTTTGTCTCAGCAATGAGAAAAGTAACTAAGACAGGAATCAAGGATAAAGAGATCATCAATCCTTTTACCACAGGTTGGGGAATTTTTTTCCATAAGGATCCAGGTCTGAGTCACTTTTCACATTGCTGAGACAAAATAGCTAACACTCAAAGTTAAAGGAGGAAAGGCTCACAGTTTGTAGAGGGATCAGCCCATAGTTAGCTGATATGTCAATTTTTAAAACTCTGCAATGATCAGCTGGGCATGATGGTGCATGCCTGTAATTCCAGAACTCAGGAGGCTGAGGCAGGAGGATCGTTGCAAGTTCGAGGCCAGCCTGGGCTACAAAATGAGTTCAAGGCCAGCCTGAACTGCATAGTGAGACCCTGTCTCAAAAAGGTAATAAAATAAAATAAAACTCTGCAATAATATGATGCCTGAGTCCTCATTAACCCACAGTTCTATCCAAATTGAACTTGAAGACTTAGTCATCTTCCTAATTTTACAAACCTAAAGTATCCAGGATTGTAAGATTAAGGATGCTATTAAAAATGCAAGGTGAAATGTGCTAAAATCTTCAGTATAATTTTTTCTCCAAAACGTGATTCTCCTCAGACACCTCAGGGGTTCTTCTGTATTCTGTCACAAAGGATTCGCTTAGTAAGCCAGGCAGGCTGGGACTCTGCCTTATCTGCAGACAGAATTTCAAAGGCCTGCTCACTGTGTTTGACCACTGGCTAAGGCCCATTACCCCAGGGGATGATTTTCTTGAAGGAGTTGAGACAGAAAACCTGATCTGCAGGCACTGGACACCCACAGTTCTTCAGTTAGACATGTATCAAGCCAAGGTCTGTGTGTTCTTTCCTGCTTACGTTTGAAGGGGCGGGGTAGTCTAAAAGCTGAGTGCTGGACTGCATGCTGCTTCTCACAGCCTGTCCAAGGAGGCAAGTACTATTTAAGTGCACATCTGATGGGTCTCAAAGTGACAGACCTAGAGTTTCCAAATGCAACAGCCGGCCTAGCAAATGTGGAAAGCAGATGAAATTTATACTCCAGCAACCACCTCAGTAACACGTCTTTCCTTGCCTTACCCTCCATCTTCATAGTGTCCTTCTGACCTCCAGCTGTGTCTGAGCTGAGGTTCTCCAGAAGTGGCCTATTCAGGAAAACAGCAGTGCTCCAGCAGTGCTTCCTTCTCTGCCTTTGGTCTTCCTTTACTCCATCCACCCCTTGCCCCAAAACATGCATTCCCAGCCCTAACTCCCTGGCGCCCTCCGCCCACCCCTCCTGGCCTGGCAATTCGTCCTTTCCACAGCACTAAAAGGTCATCATTTTGTGAGTTACCTTCAGGTTCTGTTTCTGCCATTCCACAGGGACCTCCTAGAAGCACCGATTCCTTCGGGTGACCAGCAGTGGAAGCCTCGCTCGCTCTGGCGTCGAGAGCGGAAGGCTGGAGGCAGTCTGTGGTGCCGCCTTCCCGCAGACACACTGAGTGGTCCAGAGCAATCACAGGTCCTGTCTTGGGCACCAAGAATAACTCAGGCTCGGAGGAGAGAGAGCTCATTCTTAGGGCTGGTGTAACTGATAAGGCTGGATTGGGGGGTAAAAATGGCCTTTTTGGTAACTCTGTATCTATTTATCCTTTTCCTTATGCAAATTAATAAAACTTTTGTTTTTCTTTTTTGCAGTACTAGGGTTTGAACCCAGGGCCTTCGCGTTAAGTTACATCCCCAGCCATTTTTAAATCATGCTTTAAGACAGTGTCTTACTAAGTCACTAAGTTATCTGGCCAGGATTTAAACTTGTGATCCTCCAGCTCCAGCTTCCCATACTGCTAGGGTTACAGGCATCTACCACCATGCCTGGTTCAAAATTTATTTATTTTTAACATGGCAAATAGAACTACCCCCAAAATTAAATAAAAAATGTTTACCCGGAACACCCTTCCATGCTGTTGCCAGCTGTTTTGTGGCACATTTGCAGGGTGGCTTCTATTCGAGGCACCTCACAGGCTTTGACTCACTGTGGAGGAGAAGACATTGATTCAGTTCATCTGGCCAAGGCTGTTTTCCCAACTTACCAACCTTAGAACCAAAGACTGGAGGAAAGCTGGACAGGAAATCAGAAGACCTAAATGTTAACCAAGGATCTGCTGCTAATTGTGAGGTCTTTACCACAATAGGAAACAACAAGAGTAAGCCCTGGAAATTCTTTCCACCCTAAAATGTGTGGGATTCCAATGCTGAAGTTCTCTGCTTAAAATGCAAATAAATTACCTGAAAGGAAGAAAGCGTCCACTGACTACTGGCCATTGCCCTGGGTTCATTCGCCTCCTTTAGCTTCCCTTCCTCTCACAAGGAACAAGGGACTTAAATAAAGCAATAAGGAATGAAAGCTTTAAAAAATGGGGTCATTTCTGGGAGGAGTAGAATCTGGTGAGAGACCAGCCTAGACCATGGCAATCACCACCCCCAATTTGGAGGCACCAAAAGGAAAGAGAAATGAACAAGGTACAAAACACTACATTTTCTTATTCCATACTTTTCCATTGACTGGGCCGTAAGAGAAACTGCAGGCCATCTGGCCTGATATGAGCTTTTCAGACCTTGGTGGACAGTCATTAAATGATAAATAGCTACAGTTATAATATCCTAAGAAATTACAACCCCCTGACACCCATCAAAACATGATACTCATGGATGTGGGGCCAGGAGAGGTCAAGAGGGAGAGAAAAGAATATACCAAACAGACGCCTGTACACAGCATCTACTCTGGGCTGGGCACCCCACACACATGGGGTTCATTGCATGGGTAATCTTGGTGACCTCTCAGGGCAAATTTACAAGGATGTTAATCACCCACTTTCTGGGATGCTGGGGGACACAGATCAGGGACTCTGAAGCTCAGAAAAGAGTTACTTGGCCAGCATCACCCAGCCAGTACTGGACGGAAATCTCCATCCAGGGACACCAAAACCCCATATTCTTTCCACAATGGCCACCAAAAATGAGTCTTAGCTTTCCTTTCCAGGGACAGGCAAAGTAATAATAGCAACTGACATTCAACAAGGGCTTGTGATTTACCAACCACTGTGCTAAGTTTCACCACTTATCAAGACACTTAATCTCCTCTCTGACCCTATTTTTAAAAAAGCTAATATCATCCTCACCCACTGCTGAGGAACCACAGGGTAAGCAATGTGCACCGGGTCACACGGGGAAAGAGCACAGATTTAACCCAGAAAGCCTGACTCCAGCACCAGAGTCTTAGCCACTGCACATAAGCAAACTTCTTTTAGTTCACTCACCCATAAATAAAAATTTACTATTGCTCTGTGTATTAAAAGAGATGAAAACAGAGAGGATTTAAACTGCAATCCAGGCTGCTGACAGACCAGGAATCACTGTTTGACAGCAGCTCAAGGCTACAATGGGCTGAGCATCTTCGGAGGGCAGGCCAGCCTCCACAGGGCTTTTTTAATGGCAGTTTTCTTCCCAGGCCCCAAGTGCAATCAAGAATCGTGTGCTGCAGTTGGTCAATCACTGCATCAAAACTTTGAGTCTCTGATGTTCTTAAAGAACACGGATCTATTTTGATCCTCCCAGGAACACACAGCTACCACAGTGCCATCCTACAGGAACAGCACCCTGGCCGTCTCTACTCCGGACCTGGAAAATGTTCCTGGCATCTCTGCAGAAATGAGAAGCTGGAGCAAACAGGGAGAGAGGAGCGGTAAGGAGGGGAAACTCGATATTTATGTACATGCGATGCTGAGGGAGGCTGAGGGAGTGAGCTCGTGACAGAACATATTTCCAAAATTGGAAACAAAACATATTTCAACAACTCCTTTGGCCTTGTGAAGGATTAGCTGCTAAATGACATGTCAAAGGGACCACTCTGTTCACAAGCTTGCCCTCTGCCCCACATGTAGATGTGACTTTCTGGTTACCTGGGCTGCATAAGCTCAAACTATTCCCTGAGTCTTTAGGACAAGACTTAAACAGAAAAGCCTGCAGGGGCATTTTTAAAATCCACTCAGAGATACAGTCGTGTGTGTGTGTGTGTGTGTGTGTGTGTGTGTGTGTTAGAGTGCCCCACCACAACAACTAACCTGTATGGTTCAAAAATATTGGTGTCAAGAAAGACAAACACAGATGAGAAGTTGTTCCAGATTGAAAGAGATGAAGAGAGATGTGACCACCAAAGGCAGTGCAAGATGGTTCTCAAGGATCTTCAGTTTCATCTGGGGCTGGGGACAAGGAGATGGAATTGCCACAAAGGATATGTTGTGGCCATTAGCAAACTTTGAAAAGAGTAAATGTTAGATAACGGTGTTCTACAGAGTCACACCTAAATGCGACATTGTACTGGGAGACTGAATGTAAATGGACAGTGGCCAAACCATATACAAAAATGAACTCTGACCCACAATCTGCAACAGTCTGCAGAGAACATGGGCCCTTACCTATGTTAATGCGCCTGGAAGGTCAGCCTGAGATAATCCAAACTTGAAGGAAGCCAGATTGCCATCTCGAAAGACAATACAAGAAGCTAAACAAGGACTTCAGTATTAAGAAGCCCGAAAGGGCCAGGACTTGCTTATTAACCGACAATGTCCCTAATTTTTGTCCTCACTTCCAGCATAGGACCAACCAGAGAAAGCCAAACTCATGCCCCGCACCAGTCCTACAGGGCACCCAGCTCTGAGGAGCCACCTGCAGCTTCCCAGCTCCAGTGGGGACACATCTGAGCATCTCAGCTTCCCACCACGGAGCCTCGCCCTCCCCTGCCTGCCCAAGAGTCTGCCAAAATGCAGGAGCCTGTGGCTGCCCCTCGCTGCAGCACTCAGCATGAACAGCCTTTGCTCTGTTCGTTCAGTTGGCCTCATTCACAGCCATGCTGGGGGGTCTGTAGACTGTCCCGTTCACTGGAACATCTGTGCTGAAGTGTTGAGGGCAAAGGCTCTGCCCTTTGTCCTCAAAGGGATTGAAACTAAGGAGACCGTGATGCAGCTGCTGAGGGGTGACAAGCTAACAACTATGGAATCTGGGTAAATAAATGGTGTGAGACTTCTTCAGACTATTCTTGCAATGCTCTTGTGTGTTTGAAATTATTTCCAAACAAAAAGGTTTTCATAAATATCCCCAGCTGCTTGCTCACATCCTGACCCGACACCCCACACCTGTTCCCCTAAGACCTCAGATAATGGAGCTGGTGAGCTGGTGTTCTGTCTGTGTCACTTTATCTGTCCGCCCACCCTGCAGAGCCACAGCACAGAAGGTGGGACCCGCTCAGTCCACCCCTTGGAGAATGGTCGCACCCTCCCACCCCAGAGTCAGCCTAACTCTCCTCAGTACTTGTTCATTTGGGTCATTGACTGCATAGAGATCCCAAGAGTTTGAAGCCTCATTCCTCCTCCCTGGCACCAAGCCTCGGGGTGCTGTTCTCATTGTCAGCCTGCCATGTGCCCTGGGCCTCATGATGCAAGTGGCTCAGGACTGGGCATTGCAAGAATGCCTGGAGGGTGGCCAGCTGTTTCTTAAGGCTAAACTAAGTTCTTGGAACTGGCTGGACTTGACTGTTACCCTCAAAGCTGTTGTCTGTGACAATTCCCCAACCTTGCCTCTGGATGTTCTTTCTTCCTTGCATCACGCTGAGGTGTCCTCTTATTTTCAAGCCTCTCTTACTCCTTATCACAGCAGTTCTTAACTTTGGCTCTACCTTGGGATCAACTAAGAAGCTTTTAGATAGAGCAGTGCGGAGTTCCAAGGCCCAGACACTTATTCACTTGTTCCAAGGTGGATTCTAGGACTGTGTGTGTGTGTTTTAATTTTAGTTGTTAAGTTTCTTGAAAGGTTCCTGTATGCAATTAGATTCTAGTGCGTGCAACCAAGATTGAGAATCATTGCCTTAACATACTGTAGGAAATGCACTTCTGAAGTGTTTAGGGATAATGAGGCAGGATGTCTACCCTTAATTCTCATATTGTTCAGAAAAAGTATATGCACATATGGTGGGGAGGAGAAAGCAAGAAAGAATGCATCTATAACTGGAATATGGGAAAAGAGAAGGGAAAGAAGGAGAAAGTTTGCATATATGTATATGCAGGATAGTTAACACGGGTGTTCTACTGTCCTGTATTTCTTTGCTGAAAGAAACTGTCAGTGAGGCATTGGTTGATTAGCTTTGTATGTCTACATGTGTTTTCATGAGAAACTACATTGAAGATATCAATATGTAATACAATAAGCATTGTTAATTCCCTACCACTCTGTTTGTAACTCTGTAATGTCTGTACTGATCCTTTGCTATTTTGTAAAATGTTGTCGGTCTGTTAGTATTTTCCTCCTTTTATTTCTAAAATTAAAAAAAAAAAAGTGCATCTATAACAATCTTCCTTTTTGGAGTTTTCACCTTTCTAATTACTTCCAAGAGAATCCTGATTCCTTCTTCCAGACTCGATCTCACTGAAGACCCACACAGGGGTGATTTCCCTGAAGTGGTTAGGATTCACTTGACCTTTGTAAAAGTGATTTATTTGAAAGGCTTTCTCATTGGCAAGTGAAGGAAAGGGGAGCCCTGTGAAACCTGCTCTAGTCAACAACAGTCAAAGGTAAACATCACAATTTCTTATAAATAAACCACCCCTGCCTGCATTCGTAGGGCACAACCCCCAGGGTACCACAAAGAACATTGCCCTGTGACTACAGGAGTTACAAGACAGAAAACAACAGATTGTCCATCCAGATGTAGTTATATGGTACTAAAGATACATGGGGCAGAGAGATGATGAAACCACACCAGACTGACAGCAACAGGTGGTAGCCTTGCCAACCAGGCGTAGATGTGGACACAAAAGAGGGAACAAGGAGGCCCAGCACCAAAAAGTCTGTTGACAGATCTGTGGCTAACATTCAGAACAGGGGCCCTGGAGACACAGGGAAAGCATGCATTTGCCCACTTCTCAGTCTGTACAAGATGTACAGATGTCCAAGAACTGCTTGTCTGTCTCTAGTCCCCAGCCTGGCTCAAGTAAATCATCTTTAGATAGGGTCCAGCCATTGGTATTTTTTAAAGCTCCTCAGGAGATGAAAGTGGTGCCTGTTTGACTTTGAATATGACCTCCACAGAGAACCCTCTTACCTCACCAGCGAGACTGGGCAGGGTGCACCTGGTGTCCTGGCTGGGGTTCTAACTACATCACTTTCCCTGCCTTCCTCCCCTAGCTCTTCCGTCTTTTCTTCTCATATCTTACACACACACACACACACACACACACACACACACACACACAGCAAATATCCCAACAGGGCAAACCCATTTAATCCTTTAAAGTTTCTATGTATGAGTCACTTTCTTAATTATAGCATGAGTTTCAGGCAGGGTGTCCCCTCTAACCTGGGGCAGAGGGAAGCCATGCCATCTAGCAGAGTATCCAGCTCAATACAATATTTGCACCAACTCGCTAGAGAGTAGATGCATTCAGCCCAAACAATCAGAAGGGGGTTGGGCTCACTGAGCCTGGCTTGGTCTCCTGGGCAAGGTTTAAATCCTGACCCCCACAGCCATGAGCTCTGTGACTTTAAATAAGTGACTCAAAATTTTTCTTCCAGCCTCCATTTCTGCACCAACCGAATGGGGATAACAGTAACATCCAGTTCACAAGGCTGCCAGAGAGTAAGGACAGAGCACCTCACAACTCAAGGTACCTGGCAGATGGGGGACGCTCCCTGAATGGCAACCCTGTCTGCAGGCCACCTTTGTCTGAAATGTTCTCCAGAGTCCAACGTGAGCATCTGAAACACCTTTTCTAAGCAGTAACAACAGTTAGCAAAACTGGGCTCCAGGGAGGATTGGTGGCACTGCTCTGAAGTTTGCTGCCAAAGTTCCAGCGTCCTGTCTGGGTGACCCTGCACTGCCGGTTCTGACCTATTCTCACCACAAAAGAACCAGTTGTGAAGTTGCAACATTCGATTCATCTATTTCATTCCTCCCTTTTACAACAGGAGGACACGAAGCAAAGCAGGAGGCATGAATGTTGAGACCGATTCCAGCAATCAGACCAAGTCTCCACTCTCCATTCCCCAGAGGCTGGGAGATGCCCATGGACCACACAGGAAGCTCTTAGGCTTGAATGACGTCAGAATCTCCTGCACAGCTTGCTGCAAAGGTCAGGGGTGGCTCTGTTCCCAGGCTCTGGCAGCCTGGCTTGTATGTCTGCCTCAGTCTGTGTGAGTCTGATTCTGACACAGGTGATTCTGACACAGGTGCTTGTGGAGCCATTCTGGGGAAATACTGACCTTGTAGGATGATCAACACCACGAACTCTGAGAAACAGCATGGGACTGTGGAAAGAATGTGGCTTCTGACATCACACATAGTTTGAATTTGAATCACCTTCTTAAGCTCAGCATCAGTTTCATCACTTATAAAACAAGAGCAACAACACCCAGCTCCCCGGATTATCAAGAAGATTAAATGTGCAATCCACAAGGCCCCAGTGCAGTGCACAGCACATTGCTTCTGAGTACAGTGTATTTGCTATGGACTGAGTGCCCAGCAACAGGGACACGGCTTTGGCATGGGCACAGATGTCCCTTGACCAAGGAGCAGAAATACTTGGAAAACATTGGCTGAGAGCAAGTATAAGGCCACTAAACTAAATGAGTTACTACAGATCAACACAGCCCTTGTCTTGCCATGGAGAAGGTGAGTTCTCTACCTGAACTGGTGTTTCCTGCCCAGCCCAGGTGGGATGGCCTTCCTTCATGCTGTGGCCCCCCGAGACTGACTTCACAGATTCTCTTCTCCTCAGGGTGGCTTTGTGTCTCAACCTTTCTCCGTCCCCAAATACAAACCCACAACCTCACCAAGCGACAGACCACCACATGGGTAATCTTCCAAAATAACAGAGTGCCACACAGTTCACAGGGTCTCCTTGCCAGCTCCTTTCTCAAATGGTCCCTGGGAGCCCCTAGAAGCTCCTCATCTCTGCCTTCGTTCCCACGCTGGCACTTGCCAAACCTCTGTGCCCTGAGCTCCTTCTTTTGATGGGACAGGGGACCCCTCCCTGCACAAAACGCCTCTTCTCAGCCAGAGAACCTGGGGGTCAGACACTGGTGACACCCAGGTGTCTCCGGTGGGTGACTCAGACCTTTGAGAAGACCAAGCCAAAGCCCCACCATCTCTTTGGGCCTGGGCCTCTGGGGACAGTCCTGCACTTGGAAGGTAATGGGCAGTGGGATCACACTACTTACTGAGAGTCCAAAACTCGACACACAAGTGTCACTCATTTGCCCAGCTTTCCTGCTTTGAGAGACCCCATGACAGCAACTAAAAATTTGGGGAATCTGTGACCCCCTCACATCACCACTTCCCTCTAGTTCTTTCTCAGGCTATCCCCAACATCCCCCAGATGACATGGGGCTGTCATCTGGGCTCTCAGATGAGCACTGGCTCCAGGGCTCCTGCCCCCTCAACAGGTTGGTCCAGCCCCACAGGGGCAAAACTATGGCACATGTGCCACAGCAGGCTGTCTGCATCACTGAAAGTTCTAAAAGGTTTGCCATCACTGGTCTAGCCCTGCTCAGGTGGTGGGGTACCTGGTCTGCTGCATCTCAGTTACGTGTTCTCAGTGCATGCTCCCCAGAGCACATGCCAGTGCACCCTGTGTCCTTCCCAGAGTTGAACTCTGGCACTGTTGTATAACCACCTTCTCTTCCCAGGTCGGAGAACACAGAGGGAGAAAGTCTCTGAGGTACATTTCCTCAGGATCAAAAGCCTCCTTCCTTCTAACACCAACTTATGCCCTTTGTTGCCACTATCTGGGCCCCCCACCTCTGTTTTCTCCCAGTTGAGGGGTTTCCCAGGCCCTCCTGCTCATAGCCTCCTAGAAGACTAGACTTATTGTACTCTCAACAAACCCAGAGGTGTCTGCAACAAACAGAAAATGCGACTTCAGGCCGCCACCACCCCTGATTCCCTGAGGGACATCACATAAGCACTGGGTCAGAAAGGACGTGGGGTTTAAGTCCTAGAGCCTAGAGAAGTACCAGGAAACATACAGTGATAACTTAGGGAGAACTGAAAGTGAATGAGAGTATACGGAGCTCTATGTACTCTTTGCAACTGTGCTGCAAACCTAAAATTAATCCCAAATGTAAAGTTTGTTACAAAGAAAAGAGGAAGAGAAAAAAGCAAAGAAGGGAGAGGGAGAAAGAGAAGAACAAAGGGAGAGGAGGGGAGGGGAGGGGAGGAGAGGAGAGGAGAGGGAAAGGGGTGCCAATTAATACTGATTATCAACTCAGCGGGATTAAGGGGCCCCTGGAGAGATGCACGGGTTCTGAGGGCACTATTCCATCAATAGATGAATCCATTAATGGTTCTCGTTTGTATATGAATGGGCTATGAGGAGGTGGGGTCTACCTAGTTGGAGGAGTAGTTATGGGACTGTGTCTAAAACTTAACTCCTTCCATCAGGCTCTTCCCCTACTCTGCCGCTTGGAGGCCATGAGTTGAACAGTTTTCTTCTGCCCTCCCCTTCCTTCTACCAGGATGTTTCTGCACACTACCCCTCTACACACACACACACACACACACACATGCATGCACGTATGCACACACACACACACACCTACCACTGTCACCACACTCCAGCAGGAAACAAAGGTGCAGGCCATGCCAGCTGGAGTTCCTGTTTCATGCTGCTCACCACAGAGTTCTGGCTCTCCACCTACCTGGGGGACCCAAGCACTGCCTGTCCCCCTGGTGGAGTGTGGACTCATGTGACTAGATCCAGTCACCCACTCATAACCAGAAGCCACACGCTGTGGCAGAGCACTCAATCACAAGACCAGACTCCCCTTCCTTCTGCCTCAGTAGCTAACATCACACTGGTGACTGTTCTGTCACCCTGAGATTTGGAACAAGTCACCTGTTATGGTTTATGTCTGTGTGTCCCCCCAATGCCTCATGCGGACTTGGGGCAGGCTTTTAGAGTTTGAATATGGGTGTGAGAGCTGCACCACCCTGGAGTGGATAGTTTGCATATGTAAGGGAGAGGAAAAGGGTGCTTGAGGCGATTCCTCCCCCATTCTGCCCTGGTGTGTGTTGTTGCTTAGCTGTGTGCTGCTGCCCTGAGATGCAGCCTTTGCCACATGCCACTCTGCCTTATAATCTGCCAACTACGGGCTGAAACTTCCACGAACTGTAAGCGAAATAAACCTTTCTTTCCTTAATTTTGGGCATCAGGTATTTTGTCCCAGCAGTGAGAAAAGAGTAACCAAGACATCACCAAAGATGCATGACATGAGGGAGAAATAAACCTGCGTGGTCATAAGTCCCTGACACATTGCAGGCTTTTTTTCCTGCAGCATATCTTAGCCTATGTTGACTGAGATCTTTTGGTAACAGACATTCTGTCCTTTCTCAGTAAGCCAGCTACAGAATTCTGCCACCTACTTTTCTTTCTCCCTATGTCCTTCAGTGCCTCTGAGCTGCATAGCATGCCTTGGTCCATTTCTTCTCCAGTGTTGAAATTAAATTCGTCCTACAAAACCCTGCTCAAAATAACCTGTAGTCTTCCATGAGTCCCATACTAAAACAAATGACTCCTTCTGCATTGCATAACCCTCATTCTCACAGACCCGCAGGGAGAGTCTGGGATTTTCTGTTCCCATCAGCTCTTCAAGGCCTAAAACTGGAGCTGGTTCCCTTTGTATTCCCACACATGCACCCTGTCCATAGCTATCCCCAGCCTTGAAATGCACTGACGGCGGATCTGCAAAACCCAACCTACCCTCTTACTGATTTATCCTAGGCCTCTGGCCATGTATAAAGTGCCTATTAAGGGGCAAATACTACACTGGGTTCAGGGGAGCTAGAGATATAAATGACACAAGATTTGCATCCCCAAGACATTCCCACCACTCTCCAACAGTCCTGGCAGCTTAGTCTCAAAATGGGTAAGAGTGAGAGCAGGGTCTCACTGGCACACACTTGCAAGGAAGAGTTGGAGTCATCCTTTCACCCTCACATTCCTGCTGTTGCTGTGGGCTACAAGGTCCCACACAGCCCAACAAATTTGGCTAGGTCTGAGTAACAGGTTTAGGTCCCGCCCACGCCATGGATTTGCCCTCTGAGTGAGTGTCCCTTTGTGCTTTCCACTTCTCTGCTAACCCATGGTTCACCAAAGCCCTTAACCCAGCATGATCTGGAGAAACTTTTAGCATCAACCACATTCAGAGCTGCTGTAGCCTTCCCCCACCAAGTCTTAACTATAGGAGCCAAGTACGCCATGATGGATAAGGCACACACAGGGTTACAGACCAGGACCACAGCTTGCTAAGGATGCTAATCAAGGGACAGGAAGTAACTCAGGGGCATGAAAGTGAAGGGCCTTTCACTCCCTGAGGAAGGCTCAGAGGAGCAGACAATATTGAAAGTGAATCTACAAGAACTTCATTAAAGTATGCTTTTGGGGGAAGGTTGGGAAAGACTTCTGCTTTAGTCAGGCACAGTGGGATCCACCTCTAATCTCAGCACTCAGGATGTTGGGGCGGAAGAACCACTTGAGCCTAGGAGTTGGAGAACAGCCTAGTCAACACAGCAAACCTGCCTCCAGTGAATGAGCAAATACAAAATTGAATCGATGAATTATTAGATAGGTAAATGAATGAATACATAAATAAATCAATATATGAATGAATGAATAACTGGGCAGACAAAGTCAAGATTTGGTGAGAGAATGCAGGCTGGATTTCAGGCCCTATCCAGTCCTTCTGCTACATACCTGGGGAAAGTATGTAAAAAGCACATGTGTTTAGGGTGACTCTGGCCTTGAAAGATGAGGAGGAGAGTGGAGAATGAGGTGGGTTCCCCACAAAAGGGAAAAGGTATCCCAGGCAGAGGAACACAGATCAAGGCCAAAAGCTGAGGAAGAACTTGATCCCAAGACTCCTTCAAACTTCCTGCCTAGCATGAAGTGGTTCCACCATGCAGTTGGTCTGGGATTGAAGGTATAAATAAACCATAAACAATAGCCACCAATTGGAGAGCAAAGGGAAGATCTTTACTAAAGGAGATCTAATGAGGATTGGGTGAAAGAGCTGAAATGGCAAGGTGATTCTATCAATGACAGAGAAGGCATTCAACAAGCTTCAAAACTATGCACAGCCTCTTCATCTCATCCATCCTTTAAAAAAATTTTTCTCTTCTAAACTAAGATATAGAGACAAAATCTTGTAAAATAATTGTTCTTAGCTCTTTACTTCCCTTCACATGTTTGGAACATACTACTTGGCTGAACCTGACCTCCTCTGTGGTAGGCAGACATCACTCCTGACCCAGGATGACTCACCAGGAAAAGTATTCTAATCAGACCACCACCACTTAGACAACTCAAGGAGATAAAACACATGTGAATACAGACTTTTAAAGCCAGTCATACTCAAGGAGATAAAACACATGCGAATAAAGATTTTAAGCCAGTCATTTGTGAGATAAACTAAGCCCTTAACTTACTCTATGTCTCCTGGAATTCACCAAATGAAAGGTGGAGGAAGCCACCCTACCAAACAGTAATAAATGGGATGACTTGAGAGGTGAAAGGGTTTCCTAACTCTACCTCAAAGTAACCCCTCCCCAGCCGGAGCATGTGCTATAAAAATCTATCCCCTAGAAAATGGCACTGTCTCCTGAATGGTCCATCATGGTCTTCTTGAGAGGACCAGTCTACATGGCAGCCATGCTCCCCTCCTCATAGTATCCTGACTTCCTGGGGTTTTTGCCCAGGTGTTGGGAGAGTAGGGGAATCTGAAATGAATAGGCACAGCCAGATGTTTCAGTGCAGGGCAGCATGGCACCACATGCTTCTCCCTTCCAAAAGGTAGAAATAGGGGGACAGAAAGCAACAGGACCAAAGCAAGATCAAAGTCCACCAGGGCAGACATTAAGTCCAATAATTCCTCTTTTTTTTTTTTTTTTTTTTTGGTTTTTTGTTTTTTTCCAGTACTGGGAATTGAACTCATGACCTTGCGCTTGCCAGGCAGGTGCTATGCCGCTGAGGTAATTCCCAGCCCCCTAAGTCCAATAATTCCTCAAAAAAATTAGACCACCTAAAATAAAAGATCTAGTCAAGAAATGGGCAAGTGAAATGAACAGACACTTCTCAGAGGAAGAAATACAAATGTCCAACAAATATGTGAAAAAAGTTCAACATTTGCCATTAGAGAAATGCAAATTAAAACAAAGCTAAGATTCCATCTTACTCCAAAAAGAATGACAAACATCAAGAAATCAAAAGATAACCAGTGCTCACAAGACTATGGTGAAAAAGGAACTCTCCTACGTTGTTGATGGGAACGTAAACTAGTACCACTATGGAAGTCAACATGGAGATTTCTCAAGGAATTAAAATTAGAAATTCCATATGACCCAGCTATTACCCTTCTAGATATCTTCCTAAAGAGCTTCAGACATCATACTACAGTGATACAACATACCAATGTTTGTAACAGCACAATTCATAATAGCTAAATCCTGGAAGCAGCCTGCATACCCATCAACAGATGTCTGGATAAATAAAGTGTGGTATCTATACATAACAGAATACTACTCAGATATAAGGAAGGACAAATTTGAAACACTTGTAGGAAAATGGATGCACCTGGAAAATATTATGTTGAGTGAAATAAACTGGACACAGAAGTTTTAATACCACATGGTATCTCTCACATGAGTAAAGAAAGTACAAACAAACATTAATAAAAATGGATAGAAGGAGCATAGGGATGGATCTCTTGCAAATGAGAAGGGGTCCAAGTGACTAAGGGTGAAGGGGGAGGGAGAGGGCAAGTGGGAATAGGTAGAATAAACATGTGCCACATTCAGGAACCTAATGAATATAAACACTATATCCCATAAAAATGTGCTAATATTAATATCAGTGAGAAAGAAAATGGGGAAAGGAAAATTAGAGGAAGAGAAAAGAAAGACGGGCAGGGAAGGGGAAGGGTATTTAAAAAAGAAACAAGTTGTATTAAGTACATGTACCCACTCCCCAAGACGATTGTAAACTGCACGTACTGCAAATATGTACTAATAAGAACAGAGAAAAAACATAGATCCACATCCAGCATCCACGGAGATCTGTGGCAAGATGTGAACTCCAAAGGGCATGGGCTGTCCTACCCCTATGGCACTGCCTGTGGTCACAGCCCTCTTGGCTTCTCTCTTGGGCTGGCTTTGCTCACTCCTTGCAGCTTTTCTCAGGTGATCCATGTTCCTAGCTCCTCTAACCTTCTGGGTTCTCCACTACATTGGCTTCATCCTCACAGCTTCACAATCTGCCCTCTCAGGGGAACACTGTCTGGCCTCCCAGACATTCCTTCATGACCCCACAATTTTTTCAATCTGCATGCACCTAAAACCAGCACCATGTACATGATGCCATGGTCTGCTCCCAGCTAGAGCAATAGCCAGGCTTCCCTCTCTCTTGATTATAGGAGTTGAGTACCTGGATTCCTGAGCACCATGAACCCAATCCAGAGGCACAAATTTCCTAGGCTCCCACCACTCTGGAACACAGTGCCCTGGGGTTCCCTTCTCAAAGCAAAGTCTTTCACCTTTGCAACTCTGAGACTGCAAATGTCAGAGTCCTGCTAGCTCTACTGATCCCTCATGCCACCGTCCTATTCCTTCTCAGTAACCAAGTTCCCCTCTGCTCCATCATTTCAGGCCACAACTTTAACTGAACTTCATTTCTGACCAAACTCAAAGCCTTTCAAAGCATTCTCCTGGGCCATTTGCTCTTGATTCTCAAGGTAGAGCTGGCTACAAACCTCCAACAGTAGCCATGCCACCACCTCACCCTTAAACTCCCTTGAAATTTCTTTAGTCTACTGTCTTTAATCTCAGTATCCCACAGTGTCTCTGGACATGTGCAAAATGCAGACAAATTTTCTGCTGAGCATAACACACATGACCTGGACTTCAGTGACCAGTGGAGTCCTTCCCAACAGAAACTTCCTGAGCCTTGTCCTTACCTGCCACATTACTCTTAGGATTCTGGTCTTCTGAGCTCTGCCCAAACTTTCCCAGCAGTCTTGGTTTACCACATTCCAGGGTTGCTTCTCTAGCCAGCATCTCCAAACCTGTCCAAACTCTGTGCAAGCCAGTTCCAAAGGCTTCTGAACTACATGGTCAGCTAACGTTAGAGCAACAACCTCACTCTTAGTATCAAAGTCTGTCTTAGTTACTTTCTCATTGCTGGGGCAAAATGCCCAACACCCACAAGTTAAAGGAGGAAAGGTTTATTTATCTCACAGTTTGAGGAGACTTCAGTCCATAGTCAGCTGGTTCCAAAGCAGAGTGGTATGGCAGAGGGGCATGGCAGAGAAGAAACAGTTCATGGTGTGGCAGACAAGAGACAGTATGACTTCTTTCTTTCTTCCCTTTTTATTCCACCCAGGCTATATCCCTACTGCTGTACCACCCACACCAAGATGGGTCTTCCCTCTTCAGTAAGTCCATCACCTGCATCCATAACTATGCTAAACCAACCAGCAGACTAATCCAGCATCACATACCCAGGATTCAGTCATCTCTCAAAAGTTCCACCTATCAGCACATGAGGCTTTGGGGGGACATCTAGATGTAAACCATAACACAATAGGAAAAAAATAGGAGAAAAAAAGTTAATGCAATCCAGTACAGCCAATGTACCTAAAAGTATACATTGATGTAGTATAATTGTTTTATATAATTTATGGTTTTGGGCCCAATAGTTTGGCTGTTCATCTGTGTTTATGATAATAAACTTGATAAAGACTGATAAAATAAATAAATCTGATGCTAGAAAAAATTTATTTAAAAAGAGTGGTAGAGGGAAAGGAGAAAAGTAGAACTGAAATGTGTTATGTGCATGCACCAATTCCCCACAGTAAATGCAATTATTATGTACTGTACCTATAAACTAATAAAAAATTTTAATAAAAGATATACAAATCCTGGCCCATATTGATAATATTAGACCAGAGAATAAACCAACACATAAGTGTCCCTACTTCAGGACTTCTGTTGTAGTCCTATTTCAAAGGCATTTAAGTTAGATTTTCTATTACTTATAGCCAAAAACAAACACGATATAGAGATTTCAAAGTCCTCACTATGTTGACACCTGTTTATTCTTTGATACAGCAGTAGTTTTAATTCTGCATATTCCAAACACCAGTCAATCTGCCCTACCCTCTCTTATGGTTTGTGTCTGGGTATCCCCCTAAAGCCTCAGGAGGTCATGGGGCAGGCTTTTAGAGTTTGATTGATTATGGGTGTGAGAGCTACACCCACCTTGGGGTGAATAGTTTGCATATCTAAGGGAGAGGAAGAGGCTGCTTGCGGCCATTCCTCCCTTGTGTGCTTGTTGCTTTTGCTGTGTTCTGCCATCATGAGCTGTAGCTCTCTGCCATGTGCCACTCTGCCTTGTGCCACTCTGCCTTGTAACCTGACAAGTATGGACTGAAACCTCCACAAACTGTAAGCAAAATAAACCTTTCCTTCCTTAATTTTGGGCATCAGGTATTTTGTCCCAGTAGCGAGAGAAAAGTAATCAAGACACCCTCCTAAATACAAGGCCTCTTAGCCACTCTTCAGGCTCATCTTATTCAACTTGTCTCTATATTGGACTCCTGTTCACTGCCTCCTAGAGCCTCTCTATCCTCAGTTCACATGACAATGGAAGTGCCTAGTTCTCCTCTTGTCTGAACACAGCTTCTCTGTCCTTTCACAGATTCCTTTTCCTCCAACGGCAGGCAACTGCATCTGTTGGTCTCTCTCTGGCCAGCAGATACATTTTGCTGGGCCTACATGGGGTATGTTTTCATTGCCATCATTAAAAATTGAGAAGTGTCACACAAACATAGGGTTTCTAGCTTCCTTGAGTAAGTGGAGGAATAGGGAACTGATGGAGACCACTACAAAGTGGCTGTAAGCAGGATTTAATATTAACCAATTGGCTTTCCATGTTTACTTGTATGTCTGTCCAAGGCCTAGGCCTTTTGTCTGGAGATGGGCAGTGGACTCATAGCAAGTGAACCTCTGTGAGTCACTGGTCCCAGCTGAGGCCTGTAATGGCAGGTGAAGCCATGGTGGGTGAAATCTAGATAAGACTGTACCTGCAGATATCTCACTTCTAGGCAGAGACTTTCCTGGAGATAACATAGTTCTCCTAAACTAATATAATGTCTTACTTGGAAAAGTCCTTGAGCAGTTCCCGCCTTTCTTCAGAGTCCCCTTCCTTGTTTTGATAACTAAATAAATATGGCCACCCAGAGAAGTTCTTTGTCTTAGTCCCCAGAGAATCTCAAGTTCTGTTAAAGGATTTTGACCTTCCTGGAGCCCTAAAATCATACCATTTGACTTATTTATTTAAGCCTTCACTGTACACTTATTTGGGAAATTACAGGCCTGATCAGTCCAAAATAACTAAGGGATAATAGTAACATTTTAGGCAATTCTGGTCTGGCGTTCCCACCTCAGGTCTGTGACAATTAAGCTTAACTGTCAACTTGACTGTATTAAGAGACTTCTGGAGAGGTTATTGGCTGTGGGAGGCATTACGTTCATCAGTAGACTAATCCACTGATGTTCATACTTGAATGCACTGTTAGGAAGTGGGGCCCAGTTGGAGGTGGGTCACTGGACAGGCCTTTGGAAGGTATCTCTTTTGTTGGTGATCTTTCCAACTCATTCTGTCTCCCAGTCACCATGAAAGAGCAGATTTTCTCCATCATGCCCTTCTGCCATGTTTTTGTGCCTTGGGGCCAACTAACCATGGACTGAAACTTCTGAAACCATGAGTCTATTTTACATTGTGGGTGTTGGTATTGTGTCACCAGATTGAGAAAGCTGACTCATACAGGGTCAGTGAGTCAGAGCTCAAGAGTAGCTGCTCCTCAAAATGAGGCAGATGTATCTGAGTGACTCAGACTGTACCAACCACTTCATCAATTTGACCTGTTCACCCCCTGATATACCATATACCATCAGGCTCCTTGATTTGATATATAAGGCCTGCTGTCCTCTTTATGCTACTCCACCTCATCTCTTGCCTTTGCAGCCTGCTTTGAACTGAGTGGTCCAGCCTGAGAGATTGGAGTTTCTTCCCCTCAGGCTGTGACTCTGTCCTTCAGTGCAAACCACATGCCCACTGAATGTGGCTCTTTAGTGCTTCATCCAATTCCAAACACTTTCATTACTCTCAACTAAGTTTTTAAGTTTTAATTTCTGCAGTAGACAGACAAAGGAGACCTGGAACTCTGTAATTGTGTCTTTTAATGTCATCATGTTCATGTTGGGCACAGTCTTGGGGAAAGGCCCTGTGTTCACCACAGTGGCTGCTCCTCCCTTCTCCTACTCTTCCCTGTGCTTCTCAGTCTCATGAGTACCAATGATTGACATTTCCATGGTATTAGGAAGGCTGCAATTTTTTTTTATTAAAAGCAAATTTTGAAACCTGATCACTTGGCTTTGATCCCTGGCCCTGGTCTCTATGCTTTAGTTTCCATATCTGCAAAGTGGAAACAATAGCAGTACTTCCTCTTGGGTTGCTATGAGCTAACAAAAGCACTGTGAGAAGGAAAGAGCTTTCCATAGCACTTTCGCTATCTTCATATGACTTACCTTTCATTTTACACTTCAGAAAATGCAATGTTCTATAATCAAATAAAATGCAATGTTTCTTTTGATTATCAAAGTAAATCTATAAGGTAAAACTCATCTTACAAATATGGAAAAGGAGACTTATAAATTTAATTTGTCCAAGGTCACCCCTAAGGTATGGAGTCAAAGTCCTCTAAATCCACCATTTGTACATTTTCCTAACCCTAACCAGATCTGGGCTACTGATGTAGTTCAGTGGTAGAGCATTTGCCTCACACAAGGCTCTGGGTTCTATCCCCAGCAACAACCACCAAAAAAGCCTATCTGCCCTGAGACCCAAGTTTCTAATCACTAGGCCATTGTACAAGAATTACTTTTTAGATTTCTTTTAGTAGCCAGGTGTTTTGACGCACACCTGTAATCCCAGCATTTGGGAAGCTGCATCAGGAGGATCCCTGCAAGTTTGAGGTCAGCCTGGGTTACATAGTGAGTTCAAGGCCACTCTGCACTACAAAGTGAGACTCTGTCTCAAAAAACAAAAATAAAGAAATAAATAAAGTTTATTTTATGTGGTTTACAAGAGATACGTTCATGTATTCATTCATTCAGCAAGTATTTATTGTCTATTATGTTTCAAATCTGCTAGGTTTGGGGGGAAACAACAGTGAACAAATCAGACAAAGACCCCCAACTTCAGGGCCAGGGATATAACTCAGGGGCACAAGCACCTGCTTGACAAGCACAAGGTCCTGAGTTCAATTCCCAGTACAAAAAAGAAAAAAAAAGATTCCCAACTTCAGACATAATAAATACATAAACATATATGTAATCTTTTCTTTTCAGGTTATGCTATGAAGCAAAAGAAGAGGGACATGAAGGAAAGGATCTTGGAGGGGAGAGAAGAATCTCTGAGTAGGAAGCATTGGAAAGGAGAAAATGATCTGTCCAAATGTCTCAAAGAGCATTTCAGGCAAGAAAATAGCCAGTGCAAAGGGCCACAAAGTGGCCTAGAGTCAGAGAGGAAGCCAGGACCTCAAGGACATTCAACAGGTGGGTCAGTTTATGCAGCAAGAAAATTTCAGGGGACAAATCAGAGAGAGAACAAAGGGACCAGACCAGGAGCAGCCTGGAAGACCATGCAAAGGCTTTGCATTTTATTCTGAAGAAGGTGGAAGCTGCTCAAGGGTTTTCAGCAGAGATGTAACATGAACTGACTTAAGTTCTGAAAAGACTGGTCAGGAACGGTGTCTCTGTAGAAATGGACGGGAGGGCAAGAGTTGAAGCCTGGACACTAGGGAAGGAAAGGCTCCACCATGATGCTGGGGGGAAGTGTTGCTGGCTGGGACCAGGGGGAGCAAAGGGAGGATTCTGGACACTATAGGTTTTCTCATGGACTGAATGGGAGGCATAGGAGGAAGAGAAGCGGCAAAGACGAGTCTTGTGTTTTTAACCCAAATGATGCTGTTAACAAGAGAACAATGAAGTAATACAGCCTTGCAAACTGGGGCAGAATGTGAAGTGTTTCATCTCGGATGTGACAGTGGGATCAGACATCTGAGTGGGAACAGTGGACACACAGGAGGGTGTGTGAATCTGGCGTTTAGGGAAGTATTCAGAGTTTAAATGTAAATTTGAGAGTGATCAGCAAGTAGAACATGTCTGCTGCGCTTATCTAAAATGTCCCCAAAGCACTCATCGTGTTGAAGCTCAAACATCAGCTGATGGTCTTGTATCAATTAGCTGGACCATAAGGGCTCTAACTTCATTGGTGGGTCAATCCATGGATGAGATCTAGATTCCACAGTCTTACTAGGAGGTCATGAAACAGGAACTGGGGCTCAGCTGAAGTGAGTAGTCATAGAGGGGAATGATCTCAGGGACTATATCTTGTCCCAAGCCCTTTCCTCTTGGGCTTGGCCACTCACCCTGTCTGCTTTCCAGCTGCCATGAGGTGAGCAGCTTTCTTCTGCCACACCTTTCTGCCTTGGTATTTCTTCTCACCACAGGCCTACAATCAACAGAGCAGGCCAACCATGAACTGAAACCTCAGAAACCAGGAACCAGAATAAATCTTTCCCCATTAAGTTGATTTTCACAGGTATTTTATCACAGTGACAAAAAACTAACAGTGGCTAAAGTCAGGAGACCCAAGAAGATGCCATAGTGATTATGCACAGAAGTAAAGAAGCCTTAGGTATGAGCTTGGTACACCCCAATATGAATGGGTTTGGGAAGAGGGGGGCAGCACAGCAATTCAGGCAAAAGAGACACAACAATTCAGGCAAAGGATGTATTTTGAAAAAGATTAATTATGCCAAAAGTTGCTAAGGGGTCAGGTTAAAGATTCAGAACTGGCCACTGGCTTTGGCAACATGGACAGAGCTGGTGACCTTGAAGAGTATTTTAAGACTAAAAATATTCTTAAAATATTGGAGCAGTTTCAAAACATAGAAAGGGGGAAACACTATCAAAATTGTAGATTCTCATTACTCACAACCCAGCAATTCTGTCTGTAGCACCTACTGTAGTGGAACCTAGCACACATTCACCTCAAAGCATACAAGAGCATTCATGGTACATTGTTCATAACAGCCCCCAATAGAAAGCAATCCAAATGCCTATCAGTAGTAAAATGGATAATTAGGGTTTGTTGATACAATGGACTGGAGTGCAGTCATGAAAATGAATATCAGAAACAAGATGAATAAATATCACATATATAACATTGAACTTTAAAAAGAAGAGAAGGACTGGGGGAAGGAGGAGGGAAGAATTTTAAAAAGAGAAAGATAAAGTGGAAACAGAACCTTTTCAAATGGGAAAGGGGGTCAGGAGTTGGAAGTGACATGGGAGACAGGGTGTGGCAAAGCTGGCTGGGAAAATGAGTGAGATCTGTCAACCACAAGATCCTGGGGCACTGCCAGGACCTTGTATGTCTAACTTCTCAAGAGCTCCCAGGAGATGTGGACCATCCAGGTCCACAAAAAGGACCCGCCAGGACAGAGACCTGATATCCTGCATGAATTTGCACAGTACCCCGTGCCACATCTGAACATAGCATGTATTTCTGTTTTTGCTTTTACTCTCGTTTTCTCTTTGTCCAGCCCAAGTTTGCTCCACAGAGCTGGTTTCTCACATACCCATTTACCCTGCCCTTTTCAAATAAACCTTGGCAGTGTTTTTGGCTTGTCTCATCCAATTCTTTGTTCGAGGCAAGAAGGACCTGGAATACTTTTGATTGATGAACTATTTCTAAAGGAACTACCCTCTAGGGTAGAGGTGGAAAGAAGAAAGGGAAAAGGAACTTTTTAAAAAGAGCATTGAAAACATGGAAATAGAGATTTTTCAAATGTGACAGGGAGCAACAGTTGGCAGGAGCAGGGAGCAATGGAATGGGAAGGGAACAAAAAAGAATTAAGTGTATTATGTACCTGTGCCAACACCCCACAATGCATGGAATCATGATGCACTGCAAAAATGAGCTAAAAAAAATATGAAGAAAGAAATAAGATACAAAAGAATCCATAAACCAGAAATAAGGTTTGAAAGAATACATAAACTACTATTCAATTCATAAAAATTTAAAATGGAGAAAACCAAAGTATATTATTTAAGGATGCATACTCAGAAACAAAAGCAAGACAATTATTACCAAAAAGCTCAGTGGCTAACTGTAGAAGGAAGGGGGCACTGTAGGAAGATGCAGGAGTGACTCTGACCTAGACTTTGGTTATGTGGAAGCTTGCTGTGTAATCATGACTTAAATTTCACATATGGATTTTAAAAATTCTCCTAAATGCATGCTATACTTTACCCCTGAACATAGAACTGAAAAGCTGCAGGTTAGTGGTACAGCACTTGCCAAGCATATACAAGACCCTAGGTTCCATCCTCAGCACCATAAAAATAAAACAGCCCCTGCTGCCATCACAGTCTGTGTCTCCATCCTCCACGTGCCTAGTGCAGACAGGAGATTCTGACTTAGAAGGCCCACAAACTGCTAACACTAGGGTTTGCATTTGGGCTCTCCCTGCATGTGCCCTGTGCCATCTGAGGTACTAGTGCAGGCGGTCCATGAACTGCCAGCACTGCGATTCACAGCTGGGCCTTATGTGCACCCCAACCTCCTGGAGGTCACAGAAACAGGCAGTCTGGGATCACTGCCAGTGCAGCCCACATCTGGCTCCTTGCATGCCCTGAGCTGCCTGGAGACATGGAATCAGGCAGTCCATGACCCACTGACATCACAGTTCACAGCTGAACACCAAGAGAACCAGGTATTTCCCATCTACTTCCTGGGAGCAGAGCAGGCAACCAAGGACCCTGCTGCCATCACAGTCTGTGTCTCCACCCTCCATGCACCTGGTGCAGACAGGAGATCCTGACCCAGAAGGCCCATGAACTGCTAACACCAGGTTTCGCATTTGGGCCCTCCCTGTGCGTGCCCTTCATCACCTTAGGTACGAGAGCAGGCAGTCCATGAACTGCTGGCACTGTGGTTCACATCTGGGCTTTGTGTGCCCCCTGACCTCCTAGAGGTCACAGAAACAGGCTGCCCATGATCACCACCAGTGCAACCCATGTCTGGCTCCTGTGTGTGCTCTGAGCTGCCTGGAGACATGGAATCAAGTGGTCCAAGAACTGTTGACCCCTCGATTCGTGTCTGGGCTCTGCCTACACCCTGAACTGCCTGGGGACATAGGACAACTAGTCTGTGATTGTGTTACCAGTGCAGCCTGCTTCTGGGTCATATCGCTCCCTGAGCTGCAAGGGGACACAGGATCAGATGGTCTGCCATCGGCTGACATCACAGTTCATGTCTTAGACCTGGGAGAACTAGGTACACTTCACCATTTGCCAGAAGACCCCAGACTAAGCAGCACATCTCAGCAGACACTGAGGGGCAAGCCTGACCACCAGGAAAACTAGGGACACTAGCAACCTTTGCTGAGTTGCCAGAGAAGAGGAAGACTGAGCATTCTGCCTTCAGCATCAAACATGACAAGACAAAGAACTGAAACACAATCTCAGAACTCCACCTCACTCAGAACAAGTCTAGGAGACATCGACATAGGAGAACTTGCTAAACACACACCTGAAATTGCTGAAATGATTGCAGTGGAAGTAAAGAAACAACTCCATCAGGTGACAGAAGAGATCAGATCAGAAATAACCTCTCAGGCAAAAAATGAAATGACAATAATAATGAAACAATCACTCAGCACATCTAAAGAAGAAATAAATAAAAAAAAATAGATGAACATAGGCAACTGATGAAAATGTTAAATGAACAATATAGGAATAAACTAGAAAGCATGAAACAGGTTCAAAGAGATATCCAGGAAATCAAAACTTCCATTGAAAGCTGGCAAAACTGCTTGAATGAAGCCAAGGATAGAACTTCAGATCTTGAAGACAGCATGGCAGCTAGTGATCATCAAAGAAAAGATCTCTTAAAATCAACAAGGAACCAGGAAAAATCAATTCAGCAGCTGCAAGATGAGGGCAAAGAGAAATAATGTAAGACTAATAGGAGTCAATAAAACAGCAGGAGGCAACACAAATGACATATAAAGAATATTTGCAGAAATAATAGCAGAAAATTTCCCAAGAATGGAAACAGAATCTGATATACAGGTAAATGAAGGATATAGAACTCCAACTAGTCATAACCAAAATAAAGCTACACCCAGACATATAATACTCAAGATCCCAGATCTCTGGCAATAGAACAGAATATTAAAAGCTGCTAGAGAAAAGAAACAGATCACCTATAAAGGAAAGCCCATCAGAATCACAGCAGACTTCTCAACACAAACCATCCAATTGAGAAGAGCTTGGATTGAAATATTACAGGTCCTGAGACAAAACAGCTTCCAACCAAGACTAATGTATCCTGCCAAACTATCCCTCAGATTTAACAGAGAAATAAAATATTTCCACAACAAAGAACAACTGAAGAACTTCATGAGTGCCAAACCATCCTTACAAAGAGTACTAAAAGATATTCCAGACAGAGAAAAAGAATGACCACAATTTCAAGAACAACAATAGAAAGGAACCTCCAAGCAGAGCAAGCAATTAAACAGGCAGAAAAAGCAGGAAACCAACAGCAAGTAAATAACATGACAATGATAAGCCAATACAAATCAATTATAACCATTAATGTAAATGGCCTCAATTCACCAGTCAAAAGAAACAGACTGGCAGAGTGGATTAAGAAACAAAGTCCAACAACATATTGTACACAGGAAACACATTTTACTCAAAAAGAAATCCGTAGACTGAAGGTCAAAAGATGGAAAACAATTCTCCATGCAACAGGAAGCTAGAAAAAATCAGGTGTAGCTATTATGTTTGCAGACAATGTAAACTTCAAACAGAGAACAATCAAAAGAGATAAAGAAGGTCACTATGTACTTGTTAGGGAAAAATTGCAAGAGGAAGAAATAACAATCATAAACATGTATGCACCAAATATCAGAGCACCAAACTATATTGGACAAATTTTAACAGACATGAAAACCCAAATAATTAATAACACCATTGTAATAGGGGAACTCAACACCCCCTTGACACAAAGAGATAGATCAACTAGACAAAGAATCAGCAAAGAAATAAAAGATCTGAACCAAAGGTGCAAACAAATGGACTTAGTAGATGTATACAGAGTGTTCCACCCCACACCATCAGAATACATATTTTTCTCAGCTGCACATGGGACTTTCAGTAAAATAGACCACCTTCTAGCCCATAGGGCATACCTTCCAAAATGCAAAATAATTGAAATTATCCCATGCATGTTATCTGACCACAGTATAATGAAATTGGAAATTAATAACAAAAGGAACTCCAAAAACTCTATAAACACTTGGAAATTAGATAACAAGCTCCTGAACAACCAGTGGGTCACAGGAGAAATTAAAGAAAAAATTTAAAAATACCTACAAACAAACAAAAATGTACATTCAATAAAATACTAGCAAATATAATGCAGCAAATCATCAAGAAAATCCTACACCATAACAAATTTGGATTCATTCCAGGAATGCAGGGATGGTTCAATATTTACAAATCAATAAATGTTGTACACCATATCAATAGAGCCAAAGACAAAAACCACATGATCACCTCAATAGATACAGAAAAAGCTTCCAACAAATTCCAACATGCATTCATGATAAAAACTCTACAGAAAATAGAAATAGATGGTCTTTACCTCAATCTGATCAAAGCTATCTATGACAAACCAAAAGCCAACATCATACTAAATGGACAAAAACTGAAAGCTTTTACTTTAAAATCAGAAACAAGACAAGGATGTCCACTGTCACCACTCCTATTCAACATAGTTCTGGAAGTATTAGCCAGAGCAATTAGAAAAGAGAGGGAAATAAAAGGAATAAGGATAGGAAAGGAAGAAGGGAAATTATCACTATTTGCAGATAACATGATACTCTACATGAAGACCCCAAAAATTCCACAAGAAGAATCCTTTAGTTAGTCAGTGAATTCAGCAATGTAGCTGGATACAAAGTCAACACTCAAAAATCAATAGCATTCCTATACCCAAACAACAAACAGACTGAGAGAGAAATTAAGGAAACCATACCTTTCGCAATAGCATCCAAGAAATTGAAATATTTAGGAATCAATCTAATAAAAGAAGTAAAAGATCTATGCAATGAAAATTACAGTACTCTGAAAAAAGAGATCGAAGAGGATTTCAGTAAATGGAAAAATATTTCTTCCTCATGGATAGGAAGAACCAACATTTTGAAAATGGCCATACTACCAAAATTGGTATACAGATTCAATGCAATTCCCATTAAACTACCATCAGCATACCTCACAGATCTAGGGAAAACATTCCTTAAATTCATCTGAAACCAGAAAAGACTCAGAATAGCAAAAGTAGTCCTGGGTAATAAATACAAGTCAGGTGGCATCACAATCCCTGACCTGAAGTTATACTACAAAGCTAGTGTAATAAAAATCAACATGGTACTGGCTAAAGAACTGTCCAGAGGATCAATGGAACAGACTGGAAGAAACAGCCACAACCACAAACACACTCAACCACCTAATCTTTGAAAAGGGGGCCAAAAAAAACTCACTGGAAGAAAGATAGCCTCTTTAATAAATGGTACTGGAAAAATTGGCTTGCCATTTGCCAAAGACTGAAAATAGACCCAAGTCTATCACCATGCACCAAACTCAAGTCAAAATGGTTCACAGATCTCAATATTAAACCAGAAACACTAAATCTATTGGAAGAGAAAATAGGTAAAAACCTCAAAGACATAGGGGTAGACAGAGAATTCATGAACAAAAACCAAACTGTCGGGGCTGGGGATTTAGCTCAGCGGCAAAAGCGCCTGCCTGGCAAGTGCAAGGTCGTGAGTTCGGTTCCCGGTACCGGAGGGGGAAAAAAAAAAAAAAAAAAAAAAACTGCATGGGAAATACTTCAAAGAATCAACAACTGGGATCTCATCCCACTGAAAAGTTTTTTGCACATCTAAAGAAATCACCAGCAGAGTAAAAATAAAACCCACAAATTGGAAAAAATTTTAGCTGACTGTGCCTCAGACAAAGGTCTTCTATCTAGAACATACAAAGAATTAAAAAACATGAGCCCCCCAAAATTCAAAGACCCAATCCAAAAATGGGCATCTGAGATGAATACATACTTCTCAGGTAAAGAAATACAAATAGCAAATAAATACATGAGAAAATGTTCAACACCATTAGTCATTTAAGAAATGCAAGTTAAAACAACATTGAGATTTCATCTCACCCCAGTAAGAATGGCTATTATTAAGAAGTCTACCAATAACAAATGCTGGCAAGGCTGTGGAGAAATAGGAACTCTTCTCCACTGCTGATGAGAATGCAGACTTGTGAAACTACTGTGGAAATCAGTTTGGAGATTCCTCAGCAAACTAGGTCTAGAGGTCCCATTCATTCTAGCTATTCCCTTTCTGGGTATTTTCCCAGAAGAACTGAAAACATCATATCACAGCAATATATGTGTACCCAGGTTTATAGCAGCACAATTTGTCATAGCTAAGTTGTGGAAGCAACCCAAATGTCCATCCACAGAGGAATGGATTAAAAAATTGTGGTATTTTTATATAATGGAATATTACTCAGCTATAAAGAAAGATAAACTCAAAGATTTTACAGGTAAATGGTCACAACTGCAGACCATACTCATAAGTGAAATAAACCAACCTCCATGTGTAAACAACATATTGTCTCACTAGTATAAGTACCTAAAAGAGTGAATGAAAATTAGGACGTATGATACACATTGTGAAATAAAAGGAAACTGCTCAAAAGTAAAGAACAACTGGGGTGAGGGAAAAGAGAAATGAAAGCAGGGGAAATTATGTATGTATGCATGTATACACAGGATAGTTAACATAGTTGTACTACTGACTTCTATCACTTTACTGAAAGGAAGAGTTAATGATTAATTATTTGATCCATCTTGCATGCCTCTATTTGTTTTCCTGAAAAACCATTTTTAAGATATCAATATGTAATACAACAACAACTGTTAGTTCCCTACCACTTTGTCTGTAATTTGGTATTGCTTGTATTGTTCTTATGCTGTTTTGTAAATGGATGTCTATTTGTTATTATGTTTTCCTTCTTTTATTTTTAAAATAAATTCTAAAAATTTTTTGAAAAATAAAACAGAACTAAGAAAGAGTTAGACTAACACATTATGAAACCTAATCATTTTAAAGCATGGTTTTGTTTGGCTTCAGCTCCTGCAACTGCTGGATGGACACACAGAGAAGTCACCTCTTGAGAGGCCTCTGGGACCCCTCAGGCTGCACTGGCCCAGCCCCTCCCTAGCATTTTTTCATTATACTTCTTACTGATATGAACATCACAATGAGCTTGGTAGGAATCTATCTTCCCCATGTCAGGAGAAGGACATTGAAACTGCAGCACTGGAGGTGGTGAAATAGACAACTATGTCCATGGCTTTGTTCAAGAAAGAATTATAAATACAGCAGGGCACAAACTAGGAGTCAAGACAGACACCTGCCTCTTTTCTTTCTAAGAGGGTGTATGTTAGTTAAGGCATCTGAGGCAGGGAGAGTGGTGATGGAGAAGGGAAAGAGATAGTTGGGCAAAGCTGGGGGAGGGCAGGCAGGACTCTGCCTGAGAGCAAGGCTGGCACTTGCCAAGGTGTGAGGACCAGGGAGGAAAGAAGGTAGAGCACAGATTTGGTGGTAGAAGGAAGGAGTTCTCTTCTAATTTTTCTATTTTCACAATGAAATTGAAAAGGAAGAGATGTTAGAGAAAGAAGGAGACAAGTGGTGAAATACCCCAGGGAAGAATCTGACCAGAGAACCCTGTTGAAGTCAGGCCCCTTCTATTAGTCAGGGTTCTCTAGGAAGATAGAATCAGTAGCATAGAGAGAGGCAGGGATTTATTAAGATGGGTTGCTGAGGAGTTTCATGATCTGCCATCCTCATCTTGTGAAATTAGAAAAATTGATCTGCTTTTGGAAGCCCAGAAATACTGGCTGTCATTCAACCCAATCCCAAAGGCCTGAGAACCAAGGAAATGCACAGTATAAGCCCAAGTTCATAGTCACAAGACCCAGAACCACTGGTGCACAGGGTAGGATGTGATGGATGGCTGTATTCAAGGAGAGAGAGTGAATGTTAATCTCTTCCAGAAACACCCTCACAAGTACCCGCTGACATTATGTCTTACCACTATTTGGAATACTTTAGCCCAATCAAGTTGACACCTAAAATTACCCATCACAGTCTTCTTAAAAATTGTGATCTTTAACTCAAAGTAAGCTTTGTGAACATATTGAATGTTTTTCTCCAGCTCTTTGTATAAAATATAGGAGGAAGCTTGGAACTATGGCAGCTAAATGGGAGAGAGACACAGACAGACAGACAGATAGAGACAGAGACAGAGACTGATACAGCAGACCTTGGATCCTAAGGGAGGTGAAGACAGTAGCAGACCTCACATTCACTACTATAAATACCGTCTTTGACTGCCAGTGTTGTCATTATTTTAGCTGGTGTTTTTTTTTTTATTTTAAAGAGTAAGAGAAGGATAACAATAATGGGGGGGCTTACCAAATTACAGACAAA
>NW_004955540.1:2341352-2397598 GCF_000276665.1 Chinchilla lanigera | reverse complement strand
GTCCATGTGTGGGCATCTGCAGCTGGTGCATGGTGGGCCAATTGTGTCATTGTTTCTCTGTGTCATGATAGTTCTCAATTGAGCAGAGGCGGCCGGCCTGAAGGCTGGCGCGCCACAGCGCTCTCGGCCTCATGGTTCCCCATGCGCCAGGGGCCCTCCCTCTGGTAGCCTACGAGGCAGGGAGCGAGCTGCCAGTCGGAAGACCAGCGGTCCCCACCCGTGGCTCCCTGTGCGCCGGGAGCCCTCCCTCTGGGGGCCTAGGAGGCAGGAAGTGAGCCAGCCCTAGCTAGTGTTTTAAAGCTATAACAGGATTTATTCCAATAAGACTTAGCGTTTCATGTGCTTTTAAATTTTATTCTTTAATGTCTATAAAGATATGAAAGTCCTCTGCGAAAGTGAGCCTGCTGAGTCTGACCTAGTAAGCTCCTTATAAGATAGCACTGATAGGACACAAGAAAGTCTGGGAACCAAAGGCTGGCACAGGCTTCACCATAGGAAGGGTGCATTTCAGAGGAGCTGTGTGCTCTGCTGAGTCCCAGCATGGGCTGAAGAAGAGACAGACCTGGCCTCTACCCACCCCCTCTACCACCAGTTGGCTTTGCCTGGATCTGTCGGCTTCTTTCAGCCTAGGTCTTCTCATCCATATGTATTTGCCTCCTAGCACTGCCATTAAGATTAAATGAGAAATTCATGCAAGGGACTGGGTAAAGGGTCAGGTGCATGATAAATAGTCGATACAGATAAACACAGTCTCTGAGTGTAAATATGCAGTAAATATTGGCTTTGAGGGATACAGGCATTGGCATTGCTGTGGAGTCTTTGACTCTTTGTAGGGAGTTAAATGCCTCCACGTTAAGGAGGTTTCAAGCTCACCCTTTGTTGGGTGCAAGGAAACATTTACGTTCTCAGCATTGTCTGAAGCACCTGAATATGTTGCTTCACCTGATCTTCACAACAGGATTCCAAAGCACACCTTTGTGCTGGCTGAAGAGGGGTAAAGTGAAGTTATCTGGAAGTCTTCCTTATACACAGAACTGACACAAAATCATACAAATGCTCCCACCTTCATTTCACCCCACCCTCAATACAAATGCTATTTCTCTCATTTTTCTTCCTGGAATTCAGATGCAATGCCTGGAGTTGTGGTGGCCATATAGTGACCATGAAGTGCCAATTATGAAAGCAATCATCAAAAGTTAAGGACAGAGAAAGAAAAATGAAGAATGACCTTAAACACTTACGTTAGAGATACCGAACCAAACTAAAAACATCTATCTCAAAGTTAAACAAGATAACAAATGACTGAATATTTAAGCTGCTATCTATCAGGTTTTCCAACTCACTGATTCAGCAGTATCATGTGCTGTTATTCGTTGAGTCTCTTGTGCTGCTCCTTCTAGGCACAGGGTAGAGAAGCACTGCTTTGAGTACCAGAAAGGCCTCAAAAGAAATGTTACTTTGAACCAGGCTGAAGCTCTGCTATAAAGTTTTCTCTAAAGCACCTCCATGCGAAGGACCCCAGCAGAATCAACACATGGCTCCTAAAATGCTTCTAGGATTCTTCCAGTATGTGCCATATGTGCAGCCAACCGGGCCAGCCCCATCCCCTGTCCTGTATGCTGTGTAACACTCTGCTGGACGTGTGTTCTCATGGCTTCATTGGAAGAAACTCTCCTGATACAGAGAACCAGCCTTCCTTGTTGCCCCTGAGTACAGAGGAGGGATCTGAACGTGGGACCAGATGCTTGGGAAGTGCCTGGCATAGTGGCTGGAACCTACTGGCTTCTCAGCAGAGGATAGTTTGTCTGCTCATGATCACCATGGACCATCACAGCTGTTGGTTTTGAGTTCTGATGCTCCCCAAAGGAACAGACAGGCCCTATGTGCTGTGTTCCCTCACCCTCTGTAACTTAAAAATTAGAACTCATTCTGCCTTGGGAAGCTCCCAGAGATGGTTGTTAGGTGACCAGGTCCCTGAGCAACTACATAAGAAGGCAGGACTTCAACAGGACCTTCGGAGATGAGTCATGGCCATGGCAAAAAGCATCATACCCTGTCTTCCCCACCTGAGCTGAGAGTCGAGATGGATTTTATATCACCACCACCCAGCATGTTTTCACTGGTACAGAGCAGGTGTCAAAACTGCACTGAAGAATTCCTTTGAAGACAAGGAAGACCATGGGGTACATATTGCAGAGGGAATTTGTGACTGGGCATGAGGCATTCGATCCTGGCAAACATCCTCAGGCTTCAGCCCCTCATTTTCTTGGGATCCCAACTGAATCCTGCCAAGCTAGAAGACCCCAAAAAACATGCACCACTCCTCCCAACTGAGCTCTCCTGTCAGATATACCTGCGGTTCTACAATAAGCCAACCTGAACCTCTGAAAATGACACAGTGAGGTGCACCTTTCTGTGGAGTGGACCAACAAGTGGTCTTCCATATGCTGAGTGTCTGCCCCAGAAGCCCCTCAGTGCAGACAGATGGGACCACAGACAGGAGCCTCTGTCTCCACCTCACCGAAAGCTGCACGGTTCTGCGTGGATCATTGAGCCCCCCTGGGCCCCGTGTCCCAACATGTCAAGAAAGGCAGGATGTGAAAGCCCCACGATGACTGACTTTTTGTGTGAAGGTGGCTGGGCCACAGTGCCCAGCTACGTGGTTGAACAGTATTCTGGATGTTTCTGTAAATCTATTTTGTGAATGAGATTTACATTCAAATTGGTAGGCTTTTGAGTAAAGCAGCCATGCTATAATGTGGAGGGGCCCTCACTTAGTCACTTGATAGCCTGAACAAAACAAAGACTGACCCCTCTGGGGGGAGTTCTGCCAGCAGATAGCCTGTGGCTGGGCTCATACTCTCCACAAGCCTCCAGCATCTGGCCCACTCCACAGAGTTTAGATTCTCCTAGGCACCACAGTCACATGGGCCAATTTCATAAAATTGTGTGTGTGTGTGTGTGTGTGTGTGTGTGTGTGTGTGTGTGTGTGTGTGTGTGTCCTGTGGGGCAACATGACTGACCCAACCCCCAACCCCCTTTCCAGTTCTGAGACGTGGGGTCTGCACGGTGGTGGATGGAAGATGGGTGCATTGCTCAGCCTGCAGCTCCCCAGGGCAGAGATGCTGGAGTCATCGGGACTACATCCTCTTTGAGGAGGACTTGTGCAATGAGCCTCCTCAGCAAGTCATAAATACCAGTAGTTCCAGAACTGGTACACCAAGTACGGGGGGGTGGGGGATAAACTGGCATGAATGCAGCTGAGAGAAAATCCAAAATAGGAGCTGTGCAGACAGCTTTGCATTCCACCCAGGGTGCCATGGTCAGTAGGACCTCCCTAGCTCCTCGTCACAGGACAAGGTCGTTATCCCAGAGGCAGAAAGAAAGCCGGGTTTTGGACTGGTGACAGATGAGTTGCAGGCAGACAAAGACCCAAGGCAGGGAGGCAGAGGGAAGAATGGGGGCGCACCCGGACACTGAATCCATTTGAGAACACAGTGACCCGCAGAAGCCTGTTCCGTGCGAGCCCTGCCCATGCCTGGGCACTTTTACGTGCCCCTCCTTTCACGTGCCCCAAGCAGAGACCCACCTCAACCACGGGAGCAGGGGCACCAGCGACTACAGATGGCAGTGCAGCCTCGGCCTCCTCTGCAAGCCTTCCTTCCTCCTCAAATCCTGTGCACGTGGGTTCCTGCAAGGCCCCTCTTCTTCCCTTTCAGTCTCCCAGCTGGTCCTGTCCGCATCCAAGGCTCCCCCCATACCCGGCCCGCCTTGGACGAACTCCACATCCAGACATCTACCTCTGCCTGCCCCCACTATGAACCTGAGCTCTGGAAAGCGGACACCCGATGGGAGCTGGGCGGGTCCCTCGCTCTCCAGTGTCTGCAGCACCTGGAACAGCTGGTGAGGAACCAAGCATCTGCTGAGTTGACAAATGAAAGCATCTGGCAGCCTCTGGATCCCTCCACTCAGACCCTGCATGTAGAAACCAAACTCTTTGTCATCCCCTGGAAACTGAGACCTCTGTGCCCCTTTGTGGATACCCTGCACAACCCCTCTCCCTAGCCTTAGCACTGAAATCCGGACGTCTCTCATTGCCTTGCGCTTTCAAGGCATCTCCAAATCCTTCTTTGGGCTTCTTACTGATATAGGAGATAGGGCCTGGTGAAGCCGGCTGGGAGAATTAGCGGGACCCCTCAATCACAAGATCCCAGGGCAACACCAAGCCCCTCAGGTAGAACTTCCTCAGAGCTCCCACAAGATGTGGATGGCATAAAAAGGCCCCGCAGTGCCAGAGAGCCCCGAGGTGTGTGAGTTTGCCCGTGCAGCGTATGAACACAGCGTGTGCTCTTATTTTTGCTTTTACCCTCTTTTCTCTATGTTCAGCACAAGTTCGCACTGCAGAGCTGGTTTCTCCCATACCCATTTACCCTGCACTTTTCAAAGAAACCCTGGTGGCCAGGGATATAGCTCAGCAGCACAAGCGGCTGTCCGGCAAGCGCTGGGTCCTAAGTTCAATTCCTAAGACAAAAAATGAATAAAAAAATAAACCCTGGCAGTGTTTCTGGTTTGTCTCATCCAATTCTTTGTTCGAGGGAAAAAGGACCTGGCATTCTTTTGGTTGAGGAGCCTTTTGTAAAGGAACTACCCTATAACATTGCCTCCTCACTACTCTCCCCGACCTGGACTGAGGAATGAGGCACCATCGCTCTTGTATCATAGTCATCTGTTTACATTTCTGCTTCTCTGACTAAATGATTAGTCACACAGAGGCGGACACCTGGTGGAGAGAGAGCCACCCAAGCTTATGGGAAGAGGTGTCCGCGACTCTGGAGCAATACCCTTCTTCTATTTGTGGAAAAGCCCTCCCCTGAGTGAGAGCTGGTGAGGGGCAGGGTCCTCCCTCCCACGGCAGAAGCCGGGGAAGCTGGAAGCGCCCTCCTCTCCTGACCCGGCTGAACCCCAGAGAGCCTCCACCCAGGGCTGAAAAGCTGGAGGACAAACACCTAGGCCGACTCCAGCGCCGTGGGGGCTGTCCCGGGGTGGTGCCCTCTCTGGGTCCTACCAGGCGGGTGACCCCGGGGCAGGGCCTTGGCTGTTGTTCTCTGCAATCCAGCTCCCTTGATCTCTGCCTGCTGCCCAGCCCCGTCCCTGCTCACCATCAGCTCTGCACTGTCCTTCTTCGGGCAAGGTTAGCTAGAGTCAGCTGCTGGGGCTTCCCCTCAAGGCCCCTGCTGGACATACCTGGTCTCGTCTGGCTCCTAAACCCAGCGTCTGGCAGCAGCACGTGCAGTACTGAATAGGCAGTGTGTGGATGAATGAATGACAGGGGATGGCAGAGAGGAGGAGGGAGGAGGGACGGTCATTCCCTCCTCATGCCCAGAGGCAGAGCGCGGGGCTGGGGAGCTCCCACTCCTCCCACACCTGTGTAGGACCCTTCTTCTTCACTAGTGGACTTTTTGTGTTTCCCTTCACTTTATTTGCAGTTAATAAAGATTTTCCTATAGAATTAATAGTGTAAAGCGTCAGGTTATTTGTAGTCGTTCTGCAGTAATTATGATTATATTACACATCATAGAGATGCAATTTTCTTGCAAGATATTCTTTTTTAAAATGGAAACCACTGATACTGTTGGAAAATGTCTTTAAAATAGCATACATTCATTTACTTAATACTTTATCTGGGATGTTACAATATTGTATTACTATTCATTTTGTAAGTAATATTTTAAATTTAGTCAATTTTGCATTCTAAGATTTTTCAATGTTTCTTCTGAAACAGTTTTAATTAAATACTTAAATGTACTTTATAGTGTGGCTAAAAAAATAGTACAGTACTTAAAGGTAATTTATAGTTGAAATTCTCTTATAAATTTAAATTACAAGAAGAATAAAAGTGATTGTTTCTTCAAGAAGATTTCTATATATAGTTGGTTTCTTATCTTTTCTCCTTTTTTTACCCTAAGAGTCGGCAAGGTGGAATCTCCACATTCCACATCCGCTGGGCAGCGGGCTGATAACCAGCCTTTCTTCCTGGAATAATCTGACTCCTGATCAGGGTTGGAAGAGCCAGAGAAAAAATGCGTAGGGTCTGAATAGTTATGAAAAAGAGAAGGAACAGGAGCCACAGATTTAGGAAGGCAAATAGATGGAGCCAATAAAATTCCCACGCTTTATAGAAACCAGCTGAGGGTATAGCTGGGTATAAGTTTCCTGAAAATCACTCTGCTATTCTTTTTGCCCCACCACTTCCACTTCCAAGCATCTGTCTTAGGGAAGCAATCAGAAACATAGACAATGAGTTGTGCACAAATATAGTCATGTTAGTGTTACTGATAACCAGGAAAAAATTGGGAGCAACTTAAATGTCCAACAGCAAGGAAATGGCTGAGTAAAAACTTGTCTCTACCACAGGAGAGCTGTTAAAAGGAATTCTCAAAAAAGCTATGGCAAGCTGGGCATGGTATCATAATCCAGCACTTAAGAAACTGAGGCAGGAGGATTTCTGGGAGTTTAAGCCCAGCGTGGGATACACAGCAAGATCCTGTCTCAGAAAAAGGCGGGGAGCATGGGGAAATATGGTGATGAAATGTTGCCCAACAAAGGCAAGCCATATGCAAGACTATGTGTACAATATAGATCTTGACCTCAGACAAATAAAGGAAAACCTCTATATTAGAACAGAGGTTGGACAAAAGCTGTCAAAGTGTTCCCTGGGGCCATCTTCCTGGTGAGAGGATGAAACTTTTTCTACGAGTTTTTACAATGAGCTAATATTACTTTGTTGATCAAGAAAAAGGAAATACACAATTAAAATGCAAAAGTAGCATTAAAAGATGGCCAATGCCAGCAGGCATAGGAACTCCCATATTTTGGGCTCAATTCACAGAACTCTTGGTGGACTGCGAATCTAGAAAAAACTCAGGCTTGGTCCCTCACCTGCCTCCTCCTCCTCACATGAAACTGTGACCGAGGTCCTGGCCCAGGTGCCCAGGCCCCGCCTGTTCCATGTTCCAGCCCCTTCTTCCCCGCTCTTCACAGACCGCCGCCTGGCTTTGTCACCCCTGACCCATGGGGGTTCTTTGTCCAGGGACCCCCTCTCAGGTGGCCATGTCACTGAGCAAAGAGGACAAACTCCTGCCCATTTCCCAGTGAAGAGGTGTCTGGGGTGCGTCTCCAAGGGTTTGGGGTGACGACCCGGGATTGCCTGGACTCACTGGCTCCATCCCGAGTAGCGGCTGAGTAGTTGCTGCAGGTGCATTTGTCCCTAGGCTCAGCGTTCAGCACCATGAGCACAGGACGCAGTTGTGCGCACCCTGCCCCCAAATTAGTACATTTTCTCACCAAATATAGAGTTGCTCTTTACTCAGTGAATGGTGCGATCTTTTTATTCATCAAGTGTCTTCTTGCAACAACATCATAAATGTTAGAACAAATCCCATATAAATTTTACTGCCCTTGTCACTAGCCAGTTACCCAGCCAAGTTCAAATCAACCTCAGTTTGGTTCCAGCTCGTTCTGAGCTGTACGTGAGAGACTGCTGGTGTTAACTGCTTCAATAAGAAAGATTGACAGCAAAATTGGCTCATTATGTGCCAAGCACCATACTAAATGCACCGTTTCCTTTAATATTCACAAGATCAGAACTAAAGTTCAGAGAAGCTAAATAACCTCCCCCACCTCACACAGCCAGCAGGGCTGGATTTGACCCAGGAGCTCTGTGCTCAGTCCCCTGTACACTCCCTTTGCTCTGTGTACTGTTCTAGCTCATGCCTCCAGCTACAGGACAACAAAAATAGGATTCTTAACCTTCCCCCAACAAGTACCACCTTTAACTTCTGCTGTCATTATGGCTCACAAAATTAGCTCCTCTAAAACTTTCTTATACCTGATCACAATGTTTATTAGCTTTTCAAGCTGAATGTCCATCTCATTGTCTGATGTGATCCTTGATCATTACTTTTAGATTTTTTAGAAACTTCTTAGAGTACCAAATGCTCTTCCTTTATTTTTTTGTTTTGTTTTTTGAGACAGGGTCTCTCTATGCAGCCTAGGCTGGCCTCAGTTTTCATAGCAATCCTCCTGCCTCAGCCTCCCAAGTGCTGGGATTACAGGTGTGCACCACCACTCCCAGCCCCCTTAAAATTTTTATTAAGCCTACCTTGAGGAAGCAGAGTAGAATTATTAGTGGGAGCTGAGGGAACAGTCAGGACAGTTGTATTATTTTAATAAATGGAAATTGATTGAGCTGAGAACATGCACACCTACTGGTGGGATTTGGTTTGGGTGCAGCCACCTGATAAAGATGATATTTTGAGTTAGACTGTGTTACGGGTGAAGCAAATCAAATCAAAACAAAAAAATAGTCTTCTAGTCACTTTCACAGGAATGAAAAATAGGAACCAATTGGAATTTATCTGGCCCGCTCTCAGAGGATTGTCCTGGATCTAGTCATAGTGAAGGCAATGATCGTGGAGAGGTGGCTCTGAGAACTTTAGTCAAAGCACTATAGGTGAGAAAGAGAAAACACCCCTTTTCCCAACATTTGCAGAGCAGCCACAAGTGCCAGACACAGAGCTGAGCTTTGAGGTGCAGGGGTGAATTACTCCAAGCCATCTCATTAATATTGAGGACAAAACGCTAAGTGACTATATTACAGCACAAATGCAATGAATGACGAAATGGAAGTAAAGGGCAACTGATTCAAGAAAGAAGCACAAACTGTAGGTGTGACCTCTCCCTTTGGGGATGGGCCTGATCCACAGTCTAGAGGGCACAGAGTTTGAATTACCTCCTCTTGTCCAAAGGTTCAGGACCAGAAGAGTCTCCTCAGTGTGCCCACCCCATCATCCCTAGCCAGGCAAGGCAGACAAGCAGGGCCAAGTGGTCAGCACACCCAGAGAAACCCGTGTATATCTCTGCCTCGCACAGCCGGGTTGTTGTAGAGGATTTGAGAACAGTTTTAGTCTTCTGAGCACCTACATCCTTGGAAGTCAACTGGCAAATGAGTCAGATTCTTTCCCATCACATGAGGGTTTTTGAAAGCAAGAGGAACACAAATGGGTCTATATATATAAGAAGTATAGAAATCTCCATAGTAACCAACATCAATCTTGTGCTTCCGTTTATTTACTCATCAGACCAGTGACATTTCTAAAAACTGAAAAGAATCACTGTTGCTGAGGATGTGAGAAATGGATACACAGTCACTATGGGTTGGAGTATAAAATGCCTTACCCTCTTGGTAGGACAATTGGAAAGACCTATAAATGCTCAAATTTGAATCCTTCCATCTGCAGCACCACCGTGCAGACACGCCTGTGCGTGCGCGTGCGCGCGCGCGCGCGCACACACACACACACACACACACACACACAAGGACATGTGGACATAGAAGCTCCCACTGATGCTCCCAGTAGTGGAAAACTATATACAAACTAAGTGCCCATCAAAAAATAAATGGTCAAATCCACTATGATAAATCCACACTGGGGAACACCATGTACAGCAGTTAAGAGTGAGGCAGATCTGTCTTGTCACAGGTACACTGACAAAGAACGTAAGCAATACAATAATTCAGATTATGAGCTTATTGTTTAATCTATATGCCTTGTGTGAATGCAAACATATGAGAGTGTTTGCCTATCCTTTGCTATGAGACTTTTCAGCATTACTCATGTTTCACTTCCTGAACTTTTCTAAAGTAAAAGAAAAATGGGAGCATTATTAAACACAACAATAGAAAGCTGAAAGAATTTTCATGTCCTGGGAAGCAAGCTGGCCACCAGGAACTCTAATCAGTAAACTCAGCAGCACCCAGGTATGGGTTCTTGCCCTATATGACCATTAATCCTGAAATGTCAACTTCACTGGGTTAAGAAACACCTAGGAGGTTACACGCCCCTGGGTGTGTCTGGGTGAGCAATGAAGGAAAGACCTTGGGTACTATATCTGGTCCCTCACCTGTTCCCTTCTCATGCTGTTCTCCTGCTCTGCTTCCTGGCTGCCATGAACTAAACAGCTTTGCTCCATCTCACCTTTCTACCATGATGTTCTTGCCTTGGAGCCAGCTGACCATGGACTGAATCTCCTGAAACCATGAACCAAATGAAACCTCTCCTCCTTTGTGTTGTGGTGTCTCCACAGTGGGAAAGATGACTAACACATCCTGACAGGCTGAGACTTGACTGTACTGTATGTGAGAGTGATCTGGTCTCTCAGCAGCATATTCAAAGCAACTTCACAAAAGACTGAGGGCAAATTAGAATAACAATTTGTCATTTCAGCAGGGTTTCTCAGCTTCAGCACTATGTTCTGACATTTGGGCCTGGATAAGTCTATGCATTTCTGTATTGTAAGATTTTTAGCAGACTTTCTGTCCTTTACACCCTGAAGACATCATCAAATGTCCTCTGCAGGGGCATTACCAAAATCTGCCCACAACTGAGAACTACTGATTTACAGTGAGGAATCAAACTGCCAAGAAGGCCAGGTGCTTTCACTGCAGGACAGTGACAAGGACAGTCACACCACCATAGGAGGGTGCTGGGAGAGCAGCAAGGTGGAATACAGGCAATACTTTACAAACACATGATTTGGATATTTGATGGCACTGAGCTGTGACAGCTGAGAAATCGCTGCCCCTGGACAGTGCCATGGTCCTTCACTACCAGGCTTTTCCTGTCTGGCCCACAATAGCTAGTTCTTCCCTTCTGATGGACACTTATTTTCAGAGCCATTGGCAGTAGCAGTTGTGTCAGTGTCTCTCCAACATGCCAACAGCCTCCCAGGACAAAGGCACATAAGCCCATGGGGGCAAATGATGCTGAGGGGAGCAGAGCCCCCTGCCACACCATAAGAACCTCATTTTTAAGAATTTGTGTTCTGCCTTAAAAGTCCTTGAGGTTTTCCTTTCTGCTCTATATCATATGTATGAATTTACTTTAACAAAAGACAAATAAATTTCCCAAATCCCAAAGAATGAACTTTGGGAAAACACCCAAGTTTGTCCTGTAGTTTCATGTACTTCCAGGGACATTCCCAGACACAAAGAATAGACATCTCCTGCTCTTCCTGTATCCCACCTGAAGGCCACATTTTCATGATGTTGAATAGTTTAAAGGAAGTTTTTTGGGGGACCATCTGACTCCAGGTTCCTCCTGCATATACTGGATCCATTCATGTGTACTGTACACCCCCCACCCCAGGACTAAGCAAAGCCCTTTACCTTCACAGCCTCTGCACCAAGGAGCTCACACTTTTGCCTCCAGCTAATTCCAGCAGTAACATCAGCAAAGGGATGATGTGCTAGACCTTAGCTCTCCACTGAGCAGAATTCCAGTGGAGATGACCAGGATGCCTGTTTTGTTTTCAAGCCACATAGCTTCCTTTGGTATGGTGAAGAGGGTTTGGTACCAGGAATCGAACTCAAGATCTCAAGATTGCTAGGCAGGTGCTGTATCGCTTAGCTATATCCCCGGCCCCCTTAGGTGATTTTTAAAGATACTTCTCTTAGCAGAAACAAAATAAGGAAAGACAAAAGTGTGAGAGCCTCTATTTAGGAACCAGACTTCCTCGGGCTTTACCTGTTCTTGCTTAAGGGATTTCATGTTTCAATGTGGAAAATTTTTTTAAAATAGAAGTATACTTCCATAATGACTCATTTAAAGGATCAAGATTGGCTTTTGCAGAGGATACAGGACTTAAGGCTGTGTAAGACAGAGGGAGAACTTGGACAGTGGAAGGAGGGGTGCTCAGAAAGTTTGATGTTCACTTGACAGTCCTTTGAAATTCCAGGGTTGAATCCTGCAATCCTGGGATTAGCCTAGAATTTCTGAGACACAAACACTGTGAGGTTGCAGTCAGCATTTCATACACTACATTTCAGAATTTTTTTTTAGAAGTCTAAATTCTTTTCTTGTGCCCATCTCCCATCTTTCAGTTACTTCTTTATTTATGTACCATAAATATAAAATCTGAGAAAGGACAGAAGTAGACATGTCCTTTTTCTTCTGATTCTTCCCAGAACTGGAGTGGAATTTCATGTTCTGCCCAGTTCTGTGTGTGATTCTGCTGTACAGTCACCCTTAGAAAGTTTCTCAGTCAAAGATTTGCTATTTTTATATGTCCCCTTAAAAATGACCAAAAGAAACGGGCTGCAGATTTTCACTTCTTCTGTCAGAGTTTTTCTTTTTTCAAAGGAAGCAGGTCTTGGCATTCTTCCTCATGCTCAGAACCGTGATGTCATGGGGGTGAGGTGGGAACACATAAAGTGACAGTAAACTTCAAGCCCTCTTGAAAGTCAAGCTTATGGGGAGAGAAGTGTGTTATTGGTTCTGCAGTCTTCTAGAGCTAGGCAAAAAAAATGCCCCATCTGGCCATGGACTATTTACAGAGAGAGAAGGCAGGGAGAAATGAGAGATATGGTTCCAGGAAATCATGGTCAGTGTCAGGAAAAGCAAGGCCAAGCACCAGGTAGGTGGCATGCCACAGCAGAAAGATAATGCAGCCTACTGCAGCCTCGTTAGAGGAAACAGGGAGGAAAAAGTCATACCACCAGGAAGCAGTCTCGGGGCCAAGGGTGTCTGTTTTGGAGACCTGTGACTTGTATTTGAAGCCCAGCTCCACCACTGTATTAAAGCTACTCAGTTTTACTCTGCTTCCATTTTCTCATCTCTGACATGGTGATCAGAGCGCTGATTCACTCATCACATGCTTAGCAACACGTAGGATGTGCCAGCCTCTCTTCTTAGGTGCTGAGGGAGGACAGTGGTGAGCAAAACAGACAAGCTCCCTGCTCTCAGAAAGTTCACCTTCAAGCAAGGAGCGACAAGGAATTAAGCAACAAGGAAGATAATTTCCATCACAAATGCTGCTCAGAAAATAAAACACAGTGGTGTGATACAGTGACCAAGAGGAGGCAATGAAACACTAGGAAAATCAATAAAGCTGACCCATCGATCACAGGAACAGCCATGTGAAGAGGAGAGAGGCGTGCTCCCTGCAACCCCACTTTGGAGAGCATTTCATGAAGACCCAGTGAGATAACGTGTGGGAAATCTGGATACAAAACCAGACACAACACTTGGAAGTTACTCAATAGCTGTGGGCACCATTATGATTCAGAGTGTGGGAAAGTCCAGGAGTCCGGTCATGGAGAAGCTGGGAGAGGGAATGTCAAGGGTGTCAGGGAGGGAACCAAGGCAGGAGAGCTGGTTGCATGGCCTTGACCGTGGCGGCCGAATGGAGCAAAAGAGTTGTGGGGAGGACGGTGGAAAGGACTGGAGGGAGCTGGAGAGCTTGTGCCCCATCCAGAAGGAACAGCCAAGGTGCACCCAACCCCCTCAGTTAACCAAGCCCCTGTGACTTGATGCCACCCTGGCCTGCCCAGGGCCTCCTCAGGCTCACTCTGCCCCCATGCACTGTGCTGAGTTCCTAACAGCATGTGGGCATCAAGCAGAACATCTGTGGCTCTCCCTGTGTTGCAGAGAGGGAAAGGAGCCCAGGGAGTCCTGATGTCCCAGCAGGGATCCCACCTCTCCCCCAGCCCCCACTGAAGACTGCACCTCTGCCTGGGGAGTTTGTCTTCCTCCACTTGGCTCCCTTCCCGTCTGTCTCACAGTGTGCAGAGCAGCCTGGCAGAGAGGAGACAGCTGCCTAGCTGAGCTGTGGGCTCACAGATGACAAGGTGTGGTCAAAAAATGACTCATGGACTCCAGATGCTGCCGGGAGAATATATCAGCACCCAGGGAATGGGGGCTCCAGCGTACACACTCTCAGAGGTGTCAGTCTTTTGGGAAGGTTGTGGGGATGGAGAGGAGACTGTGGGGTTAACACTTTCAGGGCACTGGTGGACAGGCCCTGTTTACACCCAGCAAGCCCTCAGAGCGTGGTCCTAGAAGGCAACATGGTCAAGTCAACAATTCAATAGGCCTGATAGTGCTGGTAGAGCCTCTCACACAGAACTACAGCAGAACCAGCGAGGGCAGCAAGACCTCCTGCCTGCTCCAAGCTGCTTTCCTGTCCCTTGTCCCAGGCAGCTTACAGCAGAGATGATGACAGCCCTAGAGGGACTAAATGTCATGACTTCTTGCCCTACTCTCATAGAAGTCAAAGCCTGTGCTATCTGGGGCTGCCTTTTGCTTGAGGTTCGCATCCATGAAGCAATGAGAGACTGCACAAAATGCAGTCCACCAGCAGAACTGTGGTGGTCAATGTACCAGTTCGGGATATCTTGTCATTTCCATTTCGAATGGAGCCATGTTCAAGGGGGCATATTTTGAGGGGGATAATGGCAATGTGCCTTTTACTGTTATAAATTTTTAAAATTAAACATTCACTTATGTTTTGAGCAAAGGTAAATATTACCTTTTCCAGGAAATCTTCTCTGACACCCATGGGTTGGTAGCTGATCTGTGTGCCTCCAGAACCCCTGACACCCCACCGTCCTCATCCCCTGAGATGTGTGATTGTCTTCTGCCTGTCTTCTGTGCTCCTTGATGGCAGAGGCTGGGTCATATGCTCTATTACATCCTCTGGGCTTAATAGGGACTCAGTAGATTGTTGCTTACAGAATAGTGACAGGGCCAGACCTTGCCCTCTCGGGGCTCACTGGTGGCAGGGACTCACAGCTCACTGTGCCCTCAACAGCTCCAGGTTTCTTATGGTGCTCTCGCTCTCTCTCTCTCTCTCTCTCTCTCTCTCTCTCTCTCTCTCTCTCTCTCCTTTTCTCTCCTTTTCTCTCCTTTTTGCTCCCTCCTGCCCTCCCTCTTTCCCCACTGTCAACAGCTTCACATGAGCTGGAAGAGGTATGGGTAATGCCAACCCATTCTAGGACCAGCCAGCTCCTCTCTGCAGACTGGGCACCAATCCATCTGCTTTTCTCCCTCCACTGGCATGAGAGGCCCAGAGGCAGCCAAGAAATCCATCTTGGGAATATTTGGCTTCTCAAGGCCCTTGGGATTAGAGCTTTACAACTTGATCCAGGGAGACAAGCTAAGTGCCCACCCCATCCCTACTTTATGCAATTCCTGGCATTCACTCAGCCTCCTGGGCCCACCTAACTCCTCAAGTCCTTCCAGTTCCTCTCCACCATTCACAGGATCACTTCCGGTTTTGATAGGAATTCTGTGTGGGTTATGGTAAACATCTTTGGACAAATCTGCCCACCTCACTGAGGTCCCTTGGGGCTACCACTTACCCCAAGAACTCCTGATATGTGTACTTTTACCTCATAACCTATCCCCTCAGCCGATGGAGTGGACCAGGATAGGGCACCTGAGCCAGTTTGAGCCAATAATACTCTGTGACCTAGAAACAGGGACCGACAGAATCTTGCTGAGTCTAATTTTGTCACTTAAATGAGATGATGTAACTAACAAGCTGTGTTGTGGCTTCTCACGCCTTCCAAACAGACTGGGAAGCACAGAAGACTGGTCAGCAGAGAAGGGAGAGGTGAAGGAACTCGAGACACATGCATATGGTGTCTGTGTTAGATTTCCATTCCTGGTTACATTTCTCACTGAAGCTTTTGAAGTTAGGTTGATCTAGGAAGGGATACAGTTGATGCTGAGCTGGATCTCAAGGTGAGGATAGAAAAGAGATCAGTAACAACTCAGTTCCAATCCGAACCCAGCCAAGATGGTTCCAGAACCCACGTTTTATTGACTGTGACACCATATGACCTCTTGGTACATGGAATCTGGAATGCAGTGTCTTTTCAAATCAGCTGCATATATTCCCATCTAGACCACCGCACTCTTGGTTGGGATGCTTGAGTCTAGCTACTCCCAGGAGATCTGGGACACTCACAGTCCTTCTGCCAGTCTTTGCCTTGCAAATGAAATAGAGACCGTCTCATCACTGAGACACAGTACCTGACACCCACAACTAAAAGGAGAGGTTTATTTTGACTCATCCTTTGTAGAGGTTTTGGTCCATGGTTGGCTGGGTCTAAGACAGGGTGGCATGGCAGAGGGGCATCACAGAGGACAAACAGCTCATGGCAAGCAACAGGAAGCAGCAAGAGATCAAAAAAGAAGGGAGGAAGCTATACCCTTCCAACCCACATCCCTATGATCTAATCACCTCCCAGGTGCACCATCTACGAGCACAGGAAGCATTGGAGGGACATCTAGATATAAACCACAACAAAGACCTTACACAAACAAGCATCAGTCTCGGAATGGGGCATTTTCTTCTGGGGCTCCCAGATCACCATAGAAAGGCATTGTACACTAGCTGCATGCCATCCAGTTCAGCAGATACTGTCAAGGGTCCACCAAGGACTACCAAGATGAGGGAGACAGTCTCATCTTGGAGATGAGCCACTTCCCTGTGGAGTGGCAGAGAAACACAAGCAGACGCTCCGCTCCATGCCCGTGAAGGGTGAAGAGGGTTCACAGAAACAAGTGCTGCCCCAGACCTGGCACAGGAACTCTGAGGAACATCCTAAGCTAAGGAAGGTGAAGCAGGCTTGTGGCGTTCCAACAGATCCAGGTGGAAAGGGAGGGCCTCCCAGGAGGGGCAACCAAGCAGATGTGCAGCCATGGCATGCTACAGGCGGAGGGCAGGACCCTGGGCTGGGGGAGGAAGCACAGGGCAGAGAAATCAGGCACTGCTATCGCAAGCTTCACAGCTATCTCCAGATTGTCTTATTATAATGCAACTTGGATAAAATTATGAAGACATTATTACAAAAGTAAATCTAACTGATCAATAGGACTGTTTTCATCATGACAAAATAAAGAGCACCTTGAAATTGAAGTAAAAGTAACTATACTTCCATTAATGTTAATAAAAATCAGTTAAGAGCTGACAGCTTATTGAGGCAATTACTCTGCCTGGATCTGTGATGCACTCAGTTTACTTTACAAGCCCCTCCCTCCACTCCCATCTCCCACTCCTGAGCTTCAACTTTTCTACCCTCCCCTGCAGGCTCCCACCTTGAAGGCTCCATGCACCCTCCCTGACCTACCCTAGACCCCTTCCAGGGTGTCCTTCCAAGGAGCTACTTTCTTGATGGCATCTTTTCTCCAAAAGTTACGCCCTCTGTGTTTCCAGCCCTTGGAGTCTCAGATACAGTGAACTGGAACTCAGGGTCAACTATAGCTCAGTAGGAACCGACTGGTTCCAACATCAAAAGGTCAGACAAAGCAAGAATTTCAAGCCAATAAGAGAGACTGGGGAAGGGTCTTCAGGTCCCCTCATATAATACCCCTTATTCCCCCTACAGAGCTGGCAGTGGGTGAAGAAAATTCTTTAGGAAAGCAGGCCAAACTGTTGGAAGACAAAGACAGAGTGTGATTAGCGTGCCCTGCTGTGCCTGGCCCTTGCTTTCCTTCCTCCCTTGAAGAAATGCAGAGACGAATTTGGAAGGCAACTCCGATCGCTCAGGCTATCACGTTGCCTTCGGTCTGGCACTTCATTTAGGCTGGATGAGCCAGCAGAAAGGGAGCCTAGACTGGGCTTTGGGAGCACAAAGGGAGGTGATGACAGGGGGCACTTACAGAGTCAAAGACCTGGAAGTGTGGACCCAGCAGGTTCAACCTTAGAGTCCAGTGTCCACTTGAAGAGCGAGGAAACGTCCAACTGCCCTGTGGGATCCCTAGCCTTTCCTACTCGCCTTGGCCAGTGTCTGCCAGAACTTCCATCTCCAAGCACTTGGCAGACAGGATGTTTCATGGCAACCCTGGGGCAAGGACTCCTGCTGTTGGTAGTCCCATTATGCAGAGGAGTACACTGAGGCTAAGAAGTCCAGGATTCACCCAAGGTTGCTCAGTGAGTGAGAAGGGGAATGGGAACTTCATTCTAGGTCTGCTCATCTTGAAATAATTCTCTCCCATTACCACAGTCCAGTGACTGTTTGGAATTCTCTGATTCCATTTACTTGAGGTCATCTCTACACCTGCTAAGAACAAGCACCTGGTATTGGATAATGTCGTGGGAATGAAGAGATGGGGGAAATTTGTCCTCTGCCTTTAAGTAACTCACAAGCTTGAGGGGTTCTGGAATCATGATTCATAGCCTTCTGGCCTGTGTGCTCTCAAAGTGGACCATGACCTCCACCCTCCTTCAGGACCATCCAATCCGCAAACACTTCAGACACCTGTCCGTGCCAGGCCCTATTCCACATGCTGGGGTTTTGTTGGGGGCAACACAGGCAAGAGCCTTGCTTTCAAGAAGCTAACTGTGTCACGGCGGGAGATGAGTAAGAAGACAGTGAAACACATAAACAAGTGTGTGTTGAAATGAAGACAGATGCAAGCAGAGCTTCTCTCGGGAAGAATCAGGCTCAGACCATACGAATGTCAGTCAGAGCTTCACAAACCAGCCCACAGCCTTCTAAATTAATACCAAGCGTTGGTTCTCTATTTACCAAATCACATAAAAACAAGTCTCTTCATTACAAAACCTCAGGAAACACCATGTGAGCATCCAGGCAGAAGTTGGAGAAGAGGGACTGTTGCAAGACCCGGGGAAAGATGTTGCTGAAAAGGCAGCTCCTCCTCCAAGGCCAAAATGCATGTGAGCCTGAGAAAAGAGCAGATTTCATTTACAGTGGATGACCTGAGGATGACATTACCATTATGACTTCAGGGCCTAACTGGAGACTCTTGTAAGTCAAAATTAAATTAGGCTTTCAGTATCATAAGCAAGGATTTCAATTTCCAGAATGTCAATACATGTTTGTTCACATGTGGCTTTTATATTCTAAAGATAAAACAATCTGAAATTGGCCCAGTCTGCTCCACGAAGCGTTCTTTGAACCTGATGCACTTGACATCCGCTGTGCTTGTTTGGCAGGGACCAGTGCACCGCCTGTGAACCTGAATTGCTTTCCTGCGTGGTTCCTTATCTCTTCCAGTGTAGAACTTCTCATCCAATGATTCACCCACCACCTGGCTTAACAGGGGTCACATCCTGCCCTTGCACCATCTTAACCTTGAGCCACAGAGTAGGCCTCAGTCCGTACTGTCTGTTGGGCTGGGTCACTCATTTGACGCTGAGGAGCCAGGCTTCTTGGAGATTGCAGGGCAGCGAGGGAGGGAGTCCAGAGGAAGGGAGAGACATTGGTCCACACGGAGATGAGTCTGTTGTGGCAGATTAAGACAAGAGCAATGAAGAGAAAGAATTCAATTCCATGCACATGGGTTACTAGGAAACCCAACCTGGACTGGAAGGAAGCAAAGGACTCCCTGAGAAAGTGGGGCTGTAGCTGACAGGAAGTAGAGGAAGAAGAACGTGCGAAGAGCTGGATGGGAAGAAATGAGGGTCAGTATGTGGCCTGTGCGCAAGTTGACACTGACACTGGCAGGGGAGCAGAGTGGAGAAGCAAGGCAGGGAATGAGGCAGGTTCTCGCAGCGCTTTCCTTACAGCAAGCAGGAGCCACGAGGGGTGTGCAGCACAGAGCGGCAGGATGGGATTTGCACACTGGAAGGGCCTCCTGCTTCCTTAACATTCACACTCCTTAGGAGTGAAAAGGTTTTGAGTGCACATCCTCAATTTATACAAATTTAATTGTTGCACATTTGTGTATTTATATATACTGTGTAGTTGATTAACAATACAAAACATAGAGGTATAGGAGTTATTGAAAGGAAGCTAAGAGAAAAAGAAATAGTGGTACAGTCTTGTCTTGACAAAATCCATACAGGCCTTTGTGATTATGGTTTTCATTTTGGGTAGATTTGAAAATGTCCCCAATGAAAAGGTCTGCTCTAACACTTGAAAATTATGGTGACTGCAGGCTACTATCAGTTCATAACTCAAACCACAGCATAGACTTAGGGTGACATTAATTATTAATAGACAGCTGCTTCTCCATGCTTCATCCAGTATTTTTGTTAATTTTGAAGGCGGAGCTCAAGTTAATGTCAGCCTTGATTACATCACCATTGTCTTTACTCACCAAGAGAAGACAAGGACACAAGGCAGTGTAACAGCTCTGCTGTTGTTCACCTTCCCTGTGCTCACCTTCAGTCTACAAAATGAGGCAAGACTCCTCTGAAGTTGCTTGTCTACTGTTTTTTGAAAGTTCATTTAATTAGAACTATTGAATGTAGCCCATGAACAGGGTGCTCAGGGAGAAAAACAACCCATAACACGTCACACGCACTGACTGAGAGCAAACAAAACCAGAAGGGCCTCCCAAGAACCCCTGAATGTTTTGGAGCCCCTGGTACACCCTGCAAACAAACAGGATGGGTCACTGGCTGCCATAAGGATTGTGCAAGTAGCCAGAATCAATCATTTGTTCAATATCAGTAAGCTTTATGTCTTCCTAATCTTTTTTTTTTTTTTGAGACAGGATCTCAATATATAGTTCAGGCTGGCATTGAACATACTTTGTAGCCCAGGTTAGCCTTGAACTCATGGTGATCCTCCTGCCTCAGTCTCCCAAGTGCTGGGGTTATAGGCCTGTACCATTAAAACAAATAAAAATAAAATTTCACCTCTCTTCCACCTGTGCTCCAGTGAATCATACTGTGTGCAAAGTCTCAGACACTGCACAAAAGCCTGGATAGGAAGGACTCATAAAGCACCTTCAGACAGCCCTTGCAGAGTCCTGGGGGGCTTGTGGGGGTGCAGTGGATGTAGGAGATAATTACAAGTTCATCACAGCTCAGTGCTACAGATTCAACATGGGGATGAGGAAGAATCTCACACAAATAGTTGAGCCTTAGAAAAGAAAATGTATTTATGCAAATGTGTGTTAAATTAGCACATTGACCTATAGTTAAAACCTAGATGTGCCACATAAATGGATTGTTCATACTAATAGTGTTGATGGTGATATTTTCTCTGCTTTGGCTTTTTTTTTTTAAATTATTATTTTTTTTTGGTTTCGGTTTTTCTCCGGTACCGGGAACCGAACTCACGACCTTGAGCTTGCCAGGCAGGCGCTTTGCCGCTGAGCTAAATCCCCAGCCCCTGCTCTGGCTTTTCACCCTCCTATTTTAGAGCAAGTGCACTGGGTTTTTACTTAGCTAGTCTCATCTGTGGGGACTTCTGACATTGACTCTGAGTGCAGGCAGAGTCTAGGAGGCAATACAGCCTCGGAGCACTCGGCCACCTGTCTGGCCTGGGAGTGCAGCCCACGTCCTAGCACTGTGCTCCTTCCGCTTCTACCACCAAGGCCCCACCTGTTGGGCATGACATCCGCTACGTGGGGGTAGATGACATACCAGGACAGCAACACTCATGGGGCAAACATAACTAGGACGAACATACAGATCTAGGGTGCAAAACAACAATAACAATATTATGTACTGTGCCTGGCCCTGGGGAATGCACTTCACAGGTTGGTAACTATTATTGCCTGCATTTTACAGATAGCCAAGAAAAGAGGGGTTAAGTACAGTACCTACTTAAAGTCACACAATATGGAACTAAGTTATTCAAGATGGCAGAGAATTGTGATCAAAGAGAAATTGCACTGAGAATCAAGAGACTCAGGTCTGAAGCTCAGTTTTAATAGGCAGTAGCTGTGTGACCTTGGCTGACCTCAGAGCCTTGTTTTCCTCCTCTGTAAGATAAGAAGCCAGATGATCCCAGGCTCCTCCCAGTTCCAGGATCCTATGAGTCTATTGCAACATGATTCTCCCATCCAGCCAGACTCTCTCTTGAGCAACTGTAATCAGTAGCACTCTGTACTAGCTCAAAGAGGTGGACACTGTGTTCAAGGGATAATGAGGCATCATCATGGTTGCCCTTTTTCAGTTCTCAAGTTTAACTAAAAGCTGCTGCTGTAGGGCTGGCAAGACTGATGCCTGGGCCTTCTGAGGCCTGCGTGTGGAAAGGGCGGCATCGACCTGCTGAGTGGCCGGGACAGGCCACAGTCACTCTGCCCTGTTGTGGTGCTGTGTTGCCGTAACCAAGGCCAGGAGGCTTAGCACCTCGCCTCTCCTATCAGCAGGGGACTATTCATGTCTCTCAATGCTCAGAAGACTGAGCCTGAAGCAGAATTATGTTCCACAAAGACACATGACAGGTGGCCATGGGCCCCATTCAGTGCTCAGGACAGACCAAGACCTGGTCAGTCCCTGCTGCAGACTACTACTGGGGACAGGGAGTCCCTTCCTTCCTTGGCTGGAGGAGACATCACCCAGGTCCTGTCCTGCAATTCATCTCAGGTCTGATTTTACCATCCCAGCCAGCTGCACTGGCAATCTCCTCCTGGCTCTGACATAATCGTCAGCTCTGCCACTTATTAAAACACCATCAAAGTGAAGTCATCTCACATCCCTGAGTCTCAGTCCTCCTCAAGTGGAAAAAGCAAGACTGCCGAACTTTATAAGGCCTCTGACAATATTAAAAAAGATTACTTCCATGGGTACATGTCTACCCCAGGGCTCCCAAACCTTTAAACACTCAACAAACACTTGTTAAATCTGAACTGTAAATTGTCGTTCTCCAAACATGGAAGAGGCAAGGGAGAAGCCTTTCTGTCACTCAAAGGCCAGTGATTTGGAACCTGGTAATCCCCCAAAGTAACTGGAAATTTAATTCTGTTCATTCAGTGAGTCTACTGAATGTCTTCTGACTACCAGGCCCAGTTCTAGAGACTGAGCACACAGAGATGAAAGAGAACATTTTCCTCATCAACTAGGTCTACAGGTCCTATTCAACCCAGCTATTCCCCTTCTGGGTATTTTCCCAGAAGATCTGAAAGCATCATATCACAGTGATATATGTGCACCCATGTTCATAGCAGTGCAATTGGTAACTGCTAAATTGTGGAAGCAACCCAAATGTCTATCCACTGACGAATGGATTAAAAAATTGTGGTACTTTTATATAATGGAATATTACTCAGCTATAAAGAAAGATAAACTTGAGGCTTTTACAGGTAAATGGTCACAAGTACAGACCATACTCTTAAGTGAAATAAACCAACCTCCATGTGGAAGCAACATATTGTCTCACTAGTGTAAGAACCTGAAAGAGTGATTAAAAATTAGGAGGTATGACAGACATTGTGAAATGAAAGGAAAATGCCCAAAAGTAAAGAGCAACTGGGGTGAGGGAACAGAGAAAAGAAAGAAGGGGAAATTGTGTATGTATGTATGTATGTATGTATGTATGTATGTATATACAGGATAGCTAACATAGTTGTACTACTGGCTTCTGTCGCTTTACTGAAAGGATCAGTTAATGATTAATTATTTGATCCATCTTGCACGTCTCTATTTGTTTTCCTGAGAAACCACTTTGAAGATATCAATATGTAATACAACAACCATTGTTAATTTCCTACTACTTTGTCTGTAACTCTGTATTGCTTGTATTGTTCTTATGCTGTTTTGTAAATGGATTTCTGTTTGTTAATATGTTTTCCTTCTTTTATTTTTAAAATAAATTTTTTAAAAGCTAAATAAATAAATAAAAAGAAAGAGAATGCAGAAACTTGCTCTCCTGGGACTTGTTTAATGTAAGCTACTTGAAATATTTATGTTTGAATCCACTCGGGGACAACAGCATCAAAGAGAGCTATTAGACCATCGAGGGAAAGCCCAGTCTCCAGTGCAAGCCTGGCACCAGCAAAGAGCAGCTGCACTTACCATGACAACTCTTTCCTTGGTAGTTCCATCAGAAAGCAAATTCCTGAGTGGAAAGGACTGTGTCTCTAACCCAGGGTGGCATTTCTAATGTCCTCAGCTAGTCTTTCTGGGTTCAGTTGCAAGCAGCATGGTGTAACTCAGCCTCTCTTTCCCCAAGTCTGTGCCCAAGACATGCTGGATGATCAGTGGGTAAGGGTTCCTTGTGCGTGTAAATTCAAGAAACAATTCACTGAACCAAGTGATGTAGGTTTCTTCAGGCTCCTTGGCCCTCAGTAGGGAAGGCACTTAGTAATCACCAGCCATGTGCAGGAAACGGCACTGTGCAGCCTTCGTGTTGCTTGGACCGTGCATGGTGCTCCAGAGTGTGCCAGACGGGCCTGCTCCAGTGCCTGCATTCAGGAATGCTGGCTTCTTGAAGACATCAAGAACTCTGACTCTGGTCCAAGAATGCCAGTGACATGCTGTGCAAGTAAAGTAACCGTCCTCCTCAGGGCTTCCTTTGCTCATCTACAAGAGGAGAGTATGCTGTGGAGGTGGGGTAGGAGGGTAGGGATGAGGAGGAGAGAGGAGGGAACAGAAGGGCCACCTTGAAGGCGCCTTTCAGGAGGGACTGTGTCACCTGGGAGACTCGGCCCTGGCTGTGCAGTGGGCTCCTGACTCAGGGCTGGCCTAGACCTGACTGTGACATGCTCTTCACCCCCAGAGTGGCTCCTGCTTCTCCCTGGCAGCCTGCTCACAGCCTGTCTAATCCGTGGCCTTTCGCTCTCCAAAAGGTCATCTGGAAGCAGGGCCGTGGTAGGTGGGAGCCTCTGAGATGTCCAAAGAGAAACCAAGCCAGTGAGAGGCCAACCGATCCATGGCCATGGGGCCAGGGGAAACCATGCAAACAGCACTGATGATTCACCTCCTCAGCCATGTGCAAGTAATGCATCAATCTCAAGAAAGAGGAAAAGAGCAATGTCCACTCTTCAACTGCCTGGGCTACACTGAGATAAGAGGAATTGCCTTGGACCATACACAAAATATGTAATTCAGCTAATTATATAACTAACAAAACTCCCTTTATATTTTTATTATAACATTTAAAAAAAAAAAAACAAGCAATCCATGTGCCACAGGTTGGACAATTGATAGATATGCAGATCTCTACCTAGATGATATACAGTATATCAACTTATAATATATTCAGAGGGAAGTGTACATAGATAATTTATCAGTAAATATATGGACAGAGAGGGAAGTATCTAACTCTCCATATACCCAGATATCTATATATCTAGGTATGTACAGGGAGAAAGAGAAAATACAATAAAACACTAGCAGTGGTTTTCTCTGTGTTGTGGAACAATAGGTTTTCTCTTATTCAAATTTATATATGTTTTCTAAATGTCCTGCAATATATTATTTTTATTATACAAAAACAAAATTAATGAGTCCCTCTTTTTGAAAGCGTCATCTGAGGCAGGTCTGAGCATGAAAAAAACCAACAGCTTTTGTCAGATTGTCCCTGAAAGGATCCTCTGTGTTCCTGTCTCCCATTGCCTTGGCTCACTTCCCTGATTCCTAATTCTCAACACCAGCTCCATCTCAGTTTTGAACAGCTCCCCAGCTGAGCTCCTGCATTGCCGTAGTACCTCCTGCCATAGGCTTATGCAGTCCCCAAGGTCTTGAAGAAGCACATACTGGTGCAGATTATGCACTGCACAACTCCAGAGTTTACAATGAATGTGGATGGCATCGCGAAGGGCACCTCCTGAGTGGTGCCCTGTCCACACACCCACACAGGGCAGCCCAGCCCAGTGCCCTGAGCCCATTATCATAATTGTCTAAGCATTTTGCTAAGTGTTACTCAAATGAAAGTGGCTGGACTTGGGAGTTGGGACATCTCATGTGTCACAGCAATGGCTTCAGAATCATCCTACATGGTTCATACGCTGGTTTTTCTACTTAGCAGCTAAGTTGTTTTACCAAGCTTGCCCAACTTGATGCTACGAGTTGAGCATACCTGGCTTGCCTGGGTTGCATTGCGTGAGGAGGAATTGTCCTGAATCACATATAAAATATATAACATAGTTAATGTATACAAGTCACAAAACTTCTTTTTATATATATGTTCACATATAATAAGGTGTGTCCAACCCATGGGCCTACCTTAGCTCAGTTAACTTCTCTGCTAATCCAACTCCACTTACCTATAAAGGGAGCTCACACCAACAGCCACCTACTAGTGTTCTGAACTGACTAAATCTTACATTCTTGTTGAACTCTCTCTGGGGAGATGTGAGGGGAGGCCAAGCAGGGTATGAACGAGTCCCATGGGGCCAGAACTAGGCCAGTGCTGCTCCCAAGGTCACACAGAGTGCAGACAGCCAGACAGTCCAGCTGCTCCAGGGTGGTTAGAGTTGCTGCCTACAAACAGACCCCAGCACCAAAGGCCAGCAAAAAGTGACAGAGTAGAGATACAGCTGTGACTGCAGCAACCAGTGGAAAAGACCCTGGGGGAGAGCTGGGGACCAAGGAGCACATCTGAGCAGCTCAGCACCCACCCCTTGGGATGTCCTCTCCTCACTGTGCAGACTCAGGATCTGTAGGATGCCTTCAATATCAGTGTCAGTGCCTTTCAAAGGCATTAGGATGGGAAAAAAGAAAAAAAAAAAAAAAGACTTTAGGGGCTGGGGATTTAGCTCAGTGGCACAACGCCTGCCTGGCAAGCGCTAGGTCATGAGTTTGATTCCCGATACCGGGAAATAACCAAAAAAAAAAAAGAAAGGCATGAAGAGTGACTCCAGCTGTGAGTGTTGAACACACCCAAAATTACAGTGGGCAAAGTGTAAAGGTGGGCATTCCAAGGCTGGCCTGGGGCCCCACTCCTTCCAACTCACATGCCACTTCCCAAAAGGTGGGGCCCCATCCTGGCATCCAAGATCCTTCCGTGTATGGGCAGCAGGGTGGGAGAGAGGTGGGGGGGTGTTAGATTCCCAGGAACTGCCTCCAGCCTGTCCCATCTACACCCAGGCTCTAGTCACAATCACAGGACACAGGAAGCGTGAGAGGTGCCCCTCACATTGGCCACTTCATGTAACAAACTGACACACACTTGGCAGCTGAAAACAACACAAGCCTATTGTCTACTTCCAGAAGTCAAAAGTCCAGAATTAGTCTCACTGGGCTCAAATCAAGGCAAGATTCTAACACGGAGCGTAACACCAATTTTGTCATAAAGGTGCAATAACATGGATGTGTCAGACCATGTTTACTCTTTAGAATATTTCTACTGATGCATTATTAACTTTAATTTTATGAGTTTTATTGTATTAAACAATGAGTGCTTAACAGGAAGACAGTCACAAAAATAAAATATTGGATTTTTAATATTTATTGAGCACATAAAAAAGCATTAAGATTTTCAACACTGTTTTTTGGTGTGCTCAGTCTAAAAAGAACAACACAAATAAATTCTTATATGAACTACAATGAAATTACCAATAGCAGGTTACACAAAAATAATCTTTACTTCAATTATCACACCTCAAGCCGTCCGCACGCAGGACAAGGCACGTTCCATGCTCATGCATCGCTTATACTGATAGCACATGTGTTTTGCTTTCCTGGCCTTTCTGTAGGACACACTTATGTCAGTAGTCTTGCTGTTCTGTCAGGAGGTTCTTATTATGTTATACAGTGCATAGTTAACAGAAATATAAAATATCAATAAAATAAATTATTAAATTATTAATATGTATTGTATGTTTAGAATAGACATCAACATTTTCACATCAGCTACGTACTTGTTCACCATACCTAAAAGATAATGTCAGAAATAAATTCCTATGTGAACTACAATGAAAATACCAATAGAACTCTACCACAAAAATAAACTTTGCTTCAACTGCCACACCCAAGGCAGTCTTCACACATGACAACTGCACATTCCATGCACATCTCATTTACACTGACAGCATGTATGTTAGCTTTCCTTTCCTATGTGGCAGTCTTATCACCTCTGTTCTCTTCCTATTGTTTCAGGAGCTCCCTACTATATTGTACAACATGCACTTATCAGGGAAATAAGATGTCAATAAATAAAGTATCAAATATGTAATGAGTGCTTAGAATAGACATCAATATTTCCACAACAAACCTACAAGATAACATCAAAAATAAAAGCCTATGTGAACTACAGTGTAAACACAAACAAAAGTCTACCACAGAAATGATCTTTGCTTCAACTATCACACCCAAGGTAGTCTTCACACACACTGCATGTCTTATACTCAAGTATTGGTTACACTGATTTGTTCTGTTTTACAAAACACTGTTTTGTTTTCCTGTCCTTTCTTGTAGGGCACAGTTGATATCTTTTTTGTTTTCCTGCTGTCATAGTAGGTCTTTATGATGCTGCCCCTGCCTGTTCACCTGTCAGCTCACCAGTGTGCTCCATGACTTTTTCCGTAGTTTCTTGGGCAGAAACATTTTGTTTTTCCTCTGATGTAAATGATCTCATATGAGCTCCAGTAATAATCCTCCAAGAAAATTTCTCCACGATATTTTGTACTTATTATTCTCTTTTTCAACTATCAAACTATTTATGCCACACATGTTTAGGATCGAGTGAAACAACCCTTGGCCAACACTTTGTGTTTCAAGTAACATCATAGTTGCTGCATAGCTCATCAACAACATCTACTACACCTTTGGCTTTGTTGTAGGAAGTTTCCATCTTGGCTTCCATTTTGTGGAGGCTTCCATCATGATGAAATGTTGACATCAGCAGTACCAGTGAGCTTTTCTTTGCCATATAGGAATCCAATGTTATATCTTTCTGAAATCCTAAGACTGTACTATACAATTCTCTTTTTTGAAATTGTGATATTTCGTTTGGAATTTCAGCTTTGTTCCTGCATACTGGGCTGCTCAACTTGTGCTCCATTAGTAAATGTAACATCAATCAGCAACCGGCAAACCAACTGTTGACTGTCACATTCTGATTAGTTTGGGAGGTGGGAGCAACAAGTCTTCTCACAATACCATTCAGTTTACAGTATTACTATATGAATAATGACCTAGTGGTTGAGTTCAAGGATAAATGTCTAAACTGAAAGAATAATAAGTCTTTGCATCTATAAGGCCATAAATTTTTATGTCATACTGTGACCCATTACTTTTCCATAAGTCTTTTACGTTCCTGCAATCACCATCAGAAAGCATGCTAAGTACAGCAGACCTATGAATGCTTTCAGTTCCGCTAGCGAGGTGGCATACTAAATACATTTTTCAATATGGCTATTGGTGCATACAGAATGTTTTACTTGCATTTCAGCCTTTGTGTATTTCACAGCATCTTGTAGCATTTCATCTGTTATAACTGCCAAATCTCAGCACTTGTGAGACTGAGTAAAGAGGATCACTGCAAGTTTGAGGCTAGCCTGGGCTACCTAGTGAGTTCAAGGTCAGCCTAAACTACATATTGAGACCCTGTCTCAAAACACCAAAAAAGTTGCCAACATTGAATGGCAGTGCTGGCATCCTGTCCAATACATTTTACTCCTGCTAAGACCCTCATTATATTTTCAGACCTAGTTCTAACCTTAGATCATTCCATTTGGTTGCATGGCCATTTTGCAACATTTCAAATAGTCAAATAAGTACTCACATTGCTGTTTTCTTCATCACCTGAATCAAGGAGATCTGCATTCCCTGTGTCTGCATCAGTCAGTTCTTGCTCCATGCCATTATCATGTGAATTTTGGCTCACATGGCCAACATAAAAGTCATCACCATCATCATCGTCATACACCTACACCACTTTTCTGTCATAAATGCATGTATTTTACAATAATCGATCATCTTCATCACTCATGCATGAGTCGTCTGATGATTCACTTTTGACCTGCTCCAAAACTTGCAAATCTGGCTTTTTATGTGCCACTGTACTGAACTGGGCTGCTTCTACCAGAAAAATCAAAAGAAAACTTTTTTTTAACAAATCCTGGATTAGTGTGGGTCTATTGGACCCTCTGTGATGCCCAGGTAAACATACACAAAACCAGTTGCTGAAGCATAACATGGGTAAAAATCCTGTTTTGCCACTTTTGCACATGTGCACAAACATTTTGGTTTGTCATACCAAGTGGGTAAACACATAGATTGCTTCCTGTATCCCTCAGGGAAAGGTACTGAGATGCACAGGCAGCTACTATCATGCTCAAGTACAAATTTACAGTGGAAAATAAGGGATGGGTTCACTGGACCCAGTGTTATGCTCCTACTGCTAAAGCTTTTTCCAGCTTCTAATTTGCTTGCCTTCCTTAGCACCTGGCATCTTTAGTCTTCAGGGCAAGAAATGACCAGGCAAATCCTCCTTTCCACATCATGTTGCTTTTCCCGTCTGACTCTTCAGCCTCCCACTTCCCTATTCTAGGACCCTGGTGATTACACCGAGCCCATTTGCACAATCCAACACACTCAAATTTAAGGCCAGCTGATTAGCATCCTTAATTCAACTGTGACCTTAGTTCCTCCCTTGCCACAGAGCACACCATATTCACTAGGCTCTGGGAATGAGGACGTGAACGTCTTCAGAGTTGTAGGAAGAATTATTCCGTCCACCTCAGGCAACCACGGCAACAATGCTGCCACTCTAGAAAAGCAGTCTCAGTCAGTGCATGGGAAGCTGCGTGGCAGGGAGCACCAGCCTTTGGGCCAGACCCTAGCCTTGCAGGTGTCCAGGAGGCGGGCAGCCTGTGCCCGGGAAGCCACATGGCGGGGAGCACCAGCCTTTGGGCTGGCCCCTAGCTGGGCAGGAGCCCAGAGGTGGGCAGTTGGTGCCTGGAAACCCGTGCAGTGGCACACACTGGTACCGCCGGCCTTCAAACCAACCACCACCACGGTCGAGAACTATCATGGCACAGAGAAGCAATAACACAACTGGCCCGCCATGCACTGGCTGTGGAGGCCCACCCGGGGACATGCGTGAATCATCCCGACATGGAGAACCCCTGGGAATACATGTCACACAATGGGTCGCTCTTGCCCCTGCCATTGAGAACCAGAAAGGTCCAGAGTCAGCAGAGGAGCAGCTGCTGAACAAGGACTCAGAGAACACGAGAATACAGGCTATGCCCCAAGACTCAGAGATCTAGTTGACTAGGGTCATGAGAGCCATTAGGAAGCTGGAAACCAGGAGGACCTTGCACAATACCTGGGGAGACCCCCTGGAAGCCATTCTTCCCTTGACAGTACAGGCTGCAGTGGAGGAGCACATGGAGCTCCAGAGAGATCTGCACCAAGATTCGTGCCGCCTGTGCTGACGGTTGGGGAGAGGACACTAAGTGGTTGCAGGGTCCCAATGTGCTGGGGGGCTGGAGAAAAAAGCTACAAAAAATGGCTTTCACCCCAAATGACTCACTTGAGATGTTAGTAAGAATTACCTCCTCAGTATTCTATTGCCTTGACAAGGAGGAGGCCAAGGAGAGAAAACAAAGAGACTGAGAAAAAGCAGCTGCTTTTGCTGCAGCACTAAGAGAAACAGACCCTAACTCTGATTCTCAGGGTCCCAAGAAGAACTCAACAACTGCATTCATCTGTTACCACTGTTAAAAGCCAGGCCAGCTCAAGAGGAACTGCCCTAAGAAGTCCCCTGGGCCATGCCCTGAATGCAAAGGTGACCACTGGAGATCAGTCTGCCCTCTGAAGCGGAGGCCCCAGAGCTCAGACCCATCCTACCAGTTAGTCTAACAGGAATGAGGGGGCCCAGGGCATACTCTGCCTTCTCCCTCTGGCCAGACTGTCATCTCCATGGAGGAGCCCTGGGTAATCATGACTATAGAGGAAAAAGGAAACAGTCTGTTGCTAAACACAGGTGCAAGTCTCTTGGTCCTTCTTTTCAATCCTGGCTTTCCTTCCAGCCACCACACCCCAGTGAAAGGAGTCACTGGTGAGAAGGTAATAAGCTATTTTTCACAACCATTAGGCTGTAACTATTTGCTAGATCTTTCTTGCATATCTATGTCTTCCTGAGAAACCACTTTGAAGATACCACTATGTATTACAGCAGCCATTGATGTTTTCCTACTAATCTGTCCATAACTCTGTAATGTTTGTATTGTTCCTATGCTAGTTCATAAATGGATGTATGATTATTACTATGTGTTTCCTACAACAACCATTGAGAATGATCAATGAATATTCAATTTGTCACTCATGTATAGCTCTATTTATTTACTTTAGAAACCACTTTGAAGATACCAAAGTATAGTACAACAACCACTGATAATTTCTTACCATTTTTGTCTGTAACTCACTATTATTTGTCTATTTGTTTTCCTGAGAAACTATCTTGTAGATAACAATATGTAAAACAACAACCATTGATAATTTCCTACCACTTTGTCTGTAATTCGGTAAGCCCCCTTATGTTATCCTTCTTTTACTCTTTTTGTTTTGTTTTTTTCCAGTACCAGGAGTTGAATTCATGACCTCACACTTGCCAGGCAGGCACTGTGCCACAGAGCTAAATCCCCAGCCCTCTTCTTTTACTCTTTAAAATAATAATAATTTTTAAAAAAGGAAAAGCAGTCTCCAACATTTTTGGCACCAGGAACCAGTTTCATGGAGACAATTTTTTCATGGAAGAGAGGAGGATGGTTTGGGGATGATTCAAGCACATAGCATTCTTGTGCACTTTATTTCTATTATTATTACATTTCAATATATAATGAAGTATGTAGCCAACTCACCATAGTGCAGAATCAGTGTGAGCCCTGAGCTGTTTTTCTGCAACTAGATAGTACCATGCATGGGTGATGGGAGACAGTGACACCAAAACTCTGTTGCTTATGTCCAGTCTACTCTATAATCTAATTTTGATTGCTGCTCCTACAGAAAACCTTGCTTCACAAAGACAGGATGGTGGAAATGGAAGAAGGATTTTCAGAGCTTTTCTGGCAATCTTAAGATACTCTGCCTTGCCTTTCACCCAGAACATATGGAGATTTAAAGTTGCCTCAGACACACTTCTAAGATTACCATCATTTGTGATCTCAGCAGTTGATCCTCTTCTAGAAAGGACAAAGTCGATTCACATGGTTTATTCACAAATAGGATCCCTGCTCCAGAAGAAGGACAGAAGGACACACCACATTGCCAGCAAGGGGATGATCTCAGAGGAAGTGCTAATCGGAAGTCTCCTGGGGAACTGTTGCCTCGGGAAATGTGCTTGTGACCCAAGCCAGGTCAATCATGTCACTCCTAGTCCTTGGCTGGAATTTTGATGCTCTCCGTCCTTTTCTAGGACCCCAGTCTTTCCTCTGAGGACAGTGACAAGGAACACCAGTAGCTGCTTTTTGTCAAGATTGAGAAAGCTTCCTTATGCTAAAGCCGGTGCAGAGATTCACAGGAGCAAGATGGAAAGGAAGATTCTGAGACGCGACCTCCAGCCATGCCCACAGTCCGGATCCACCCCTGGGCTTTCCAAGTAATTGAGCCAGTAAATCTCCTCTGCTCTTTGTTTCTCCTAAACTAAATTTCTTTCACTGACAGACAAGCATTTACTAACATGCTCAAGCAATACCTGTTGGGGCAAGTCACAGCTTCCCAAACACCTGGCGGGTCTTCAAGATCCCAGCTCTAAAAGGCCCTGATTCTACCTCAACAATCAGGACCTCACAAGTCCCTGCCAGGTTTCATACACCCTCACAGATCTTCAAATGCCCTTAGCCTCATTCAGCTTAGCTCACCACAAAGGATACACAATTTCCCTAAGTCTGTTCCTCTGCATGAGAAATGCCTCCTATGACAAGGGTGCCACTCACCTTCTCTGTTCCTTATGCATCTACTTGGGACACTAGCAGATACTCCAAGGTGGCTTCAGACTTCCATATGGAAAGATCCCGAAGGACATCCCAGAGGAAATCAGTAGCAGCAGGAGGAGGAGCACCTGAGAAAAGAAAGAGCTTCCCTTTTTCAAGCTCCACAGGAAGAGAGCAAAGGTGTCTATTTCCTCTCTCCCTCTAGGCCCAGCCCTAGCACACCTCTTCCTGGGCTAAGTCCCTCCTGAGTTCTTGACTGTGTTCTAAGTGAAAACCACACTTGGAAATGTAGCTGGAACCAGAAATACCTTCAAGGGATTCTGTGAGAAAGAAATTCAGGAGAAATGAATATCATCTGGCCGCGCACTGCCCAGGATAATGTTAGAATCAGAGCCCCGCTGGAGTCACCAAAAGGGCCTGGAGCTGGAGAATTTTACAAAGTGCTGAGAAGCCACATCACTAAGGGTCCCATTTCAGAATTTGAGCCTGCAGTGTGCATAGCTCAGGGAGCTAATATACACCTCTCTCCCAACTCACACACGTCCCTGCTCCCTTCATGCTCTCCTCCTGAGTGGAAGGGGCCTTCTCTGCCATGCAGGAATGGAGAATCTGCAAAACCCTGAGATTCTGGTGTCTCCAACACCCACTTCAGCCATCCATTGAGAAGTTAGTCCTGGTAAGCTTGGCATCATGATACTGTCCAGTGTGAAAATACAGTAATCACTGTCATTTCCACAGTGCCCCCATGCATGTCCCACCACTGCCTCCTTTAAACATGACTGAATCCCCATTTTACAAAATCGGAAAGGGCAAGTTAGTTGCCCAGGGTCTCAATTACAACAAAAAGGTGTGTCCGCAAAAATAACTCAATCCACTGAATCAGCAAATAAGTAGAATGTCCCCAGCAATTGCTGAACACGGAAGACTCTCTGCAGGCCTGTGATAAAAGCACCCATCCTGGAGTTCAGCTTTAATCTATCTTCTAGGTGACTTTACAAAAAAGCCCCTCAGCCAACATCTCTTCCAAAATTCATGTTGGAACTGAGTCTCCGGAGCAGAAGTGTCAGAGATGGGGCCTTTAGGAGGATCATTAGGATTATTATTAGGGTTGCTGGCTTGAGGGAATACATTTGTCCCTTCCTCCCTTTTCATGATGTGGGACCCAGCAACAAGGTGCCACCCTGGAAGCAGAGAGCAGCCCCAAGCATACACCAGAGCTGCTGGAACCTTGATCTTGGGCTTTTCTAGACTCCAGAGCTGTGAGAAATAAATTCCCATCTTTATAAATTAGCCAGTGTGTTTTGTTTGTAACTCTGTATTGTCTGTATTATGCTTGTGATATGTTGTAAAATGTTGTATGTCTGTTAATGTTTCCCTCCTTTTATCTTTAAAATAATAAAAAAAAATAAAAATAAAAAATAAATTAGCCAGTGTAAGGTCTTTTGTTCCAGCAGCACAGGGAGCCAAACACATCAAGTAACTAAGAGTAACTTTAATCTTCTATGAAAATCAGAGCCTTGAATCCCCATCTCTCTGGGGCTCTGTAAATATCTGAGGTGATATTTGTAAAGTGTCTGACACTAGGACCCCTCAGGCAGCTTCCTGTGCAAAGGGCTGAGGTCCTGAGCAAGCTCACCCTCATTTGCTCTTCCCTCCCAAGATGAGCAGCCCTCTCCTGGAGGCCCCCGGGGGGAACATTCTCCAGAGCCCCTTTCCTTTATCAGGCATGGGAAGCAGGCCCTCAAAGCACATGTTCCACCTATAAACATTTCATAAACCCACTACCCAGTCTCTGGGTTCCTTGTATTTTTATGTGCTTTATCTGACATCATTGAGCCCTTGGCCCTGAATCTACATCTCTAGGTCCCAGTTACTAAGACGTAGCCATTCACAGATTTATTAACAGATTATTAACACTTTTGTGTGGATTGAAGGCTGCTTCTTTTTTATCTGCAAAAAGAATTAATTCCTGGATGTGTTCAGGCAAAACATGATATCCATTTTATTTATCTTTCTTGAAAGAAGGTGCTTCTGCAGCTGGAAGGGTGTTGCCTGATCTGGGTCTCCAAGACCTGATTTGCCTCAAAGATCTAAAAGGGGATCATATCCCAGCAAACCACATCCATTCCACCCCTAAGAGTGGATGGACTCCAGACAGGCACTCCTGACTCCCCGCAGATTCCTTGCAAATTCTGTCCACATGCACACATGAACAACAAAGTTAGAGGGAAGCCACCTCTTGACTAACCAGCATTCAACCCACCAGAGCCTGCAATTATCCAGAGCTGTGTACTCAACTTCAAAGGCAAGTACAAACATAGTTCTGGAAGCATTATCCAGAGAAATTAGACAATAGAGAGAAATAAAAGGAATAAGGATAAGAAAGAAAGAAGTGAAATTATCACTATCTGCAGATGACATGATACTTTACTTGGAAGACCCCAAAAACTCCACCAGAAGACTCCTTGAATTAATCAACAAATTCAGCAGTGTAGCTGGATACAAAGCCCACACTCAAAAATCAGTAGCAGGGGCTAGGGATTTAGCTCAGCAGCACAGTGCCTGCCTGGCAAGCACGAGGTTGTGAGTTGGATTCCCAGTACCAGAAAAAAAAAAAAATCAATAGCATTCCTATACATAAATAACAAATAGACTAAGAGAAAAATTAAGGAAACCATACCTTTCACAATAGCATCCAAGAAATTGAAATAGTTAGGAATCGAACAAAAGAAGTAAAAGATCTATTCAATGAAAACTACAGTACTCTAAAAACAGAGATCAAAGAGGATATCAGAAAATGGAAAGATATTCCTTGCTCATGGATAGGAAGAACCAACATTGTGAAAATGGCCATACTCCCAAAATTATTGTACAGATTCAATGCAATCCCAATTAAAAATACCATTAGTATATACCTCACAGATCTAGAGAAAACACTCCTAAAGTTCATCTGGAATCAGAAGAGACCCAGAATAGCAAAAGCAATCCTGAGCAACAAAGACAAGTCAGGTAGAATCACAACCCCTGACCGGAAATTATACTACAAAGCTACTGTACGGCCCCCGTGGGCCCGGCATAGCCCCACCGCACAGGCACCCAGAAAGGCAGGCAGCAGGTGCCCGGGAAGCAGCTTGTAGATGTGCGCCTGCCTTCAGGCCGGCAGCGGCCACAGGTCGAGAACCACCGTGCCACAGAGAAGCACCGACACAATAGGCCCGCCCGGAGACGTGTGTGAACCATCCCGACATGGAGAAACCTCTGGGAAAACATGCCACACGGCAGGTTGCTCTTGGCCCTGCCCTTGAGAGCCAGAAAGGTCCAGAGTCAGTTGAGGAGCAGCTGATGAACAAGGACTCAGAGAACATGAGAGTACCAACGCCCGACAACTCAGAGGTCGAGCTGACTGGGAACGTAAGAGCCATTCAGGAGCTGGAAACCAGGAGGACCTTTGGGAGCCATTCAGGAGCTGGAAACCAGGGAGACCCCGTGGAGGCCATTCTTCCCCTAACTGTACAGGCTGTGGTGGAGGAGTGAGTGGAGCTCCGGAGAGGTCTGCATCGAGACTTCATGGATTACATGGGTGCCCAATATTCATTCTGTAGAACCGCCTTCATGGAGAAGGACCGTTGTCTCCAAGGAGGTGCCTCACAAAATCATGACTATAGAGGAAAAAATGGACAGCCCGTTGCTGGACACTGGTGCTGGTCTCTCGGTCCACCTTTTCAGCCCTGGTCTTCCTTCCAGCCGTCACACTTCAGTGAGGGGAGTCACTGATGAGGAGGTAATCTGCTATTTTTTGCAACCCTTAGGCTGTAACTACTTGTTGGATCTTTCTTGCACATCTTTGTTTTCCTGAGAAACCACTCTGAGGATGCCAACATGTATTGCAGCAGCCATTGATGATTTCCTACCAACCTGTCCATAACTCTGTAATGTTTGTATTGTTCCTATGCTAATTTGTAAATGGATGTATGTTTGTTACTATGTGTTTTCAACAACAACCATTGAGAATAGTCAATGATTATTTGATTGATCACTCATGTATAGCTCAATTTGTTTCCCCTAGAGACCACTTTGGCGAACCGAAGATATAGTACAACAACCATTGATAATTTCCTGCCATTTTGTCTGTAACTCACTATTTTTTTTATTTTTTATTTATTTATTTTTTTTTTGGTTTTTCTCTGGTACCGGGAACCGAACTCACGACCTTGCGCTTGCCAGGCAGGCGCTTTTGCCGCTGAGCTAAATCCCCAGCCCCTGTAACTCACTATTATTTGTCTATTTGTTTTCCTGAGAAACTACCTTAAAGATACCAATAGGTAAAATAACAACCATTGATAATGTCCTACCACTTTGTCTGTAATTCGGTGAATCCCCCTATTGCTATGTTGTTCTTCTTTTACTCTTCAAAATAAAAAAAAAGCTACTGTAATAAAATCAACATGGTACTGGCTAAAAAACAGACTTGAGGATCAATGGAACAGACTGGAAGAAACAACCACAACCACAAACACACTCAGCCACCTGATCTTTGACAAACGGGCCCAACAAGTTCACTGGAAGAAAGATAGAAAGGAAGATTTAATAAATAGTGCTGGAAAAATTGGCTTGCCACTTGCCAAAGACTAAAAATAGACCCAAGTCTATCACCACTCACCAAACTCAAGTCAAAATGGATCACAGATCTCAATATTAAAACAGAAACACTAAATCTATTGGAAGAGAAAGTAGGTAAAAATCTTGAAGACAGGGGTAGGCAGAGGGTTCATGAACAAAAACCAAACTGCACGGGAAATACTTCAAAGAATCAGCAACTGGGAACTCAACTTACTGAAAAGTTTTTGCACATCTAAAGAAATCACCAGCAGAGTAAAAACAAAACCCACAAATTGGGAAAAAATTTTAGCTGACTGTCCCTCAGACAACGGTCTTCTATCTAGAACATATAAAGAATTTTAAAAAATCAGCCCCCCAAAATTCAAACCATTCAACCCAGCTATTCCCTTTCTGGGTATTTTCAGAAGAACTGAAAACTTGTAGTAGCTAAATCATGGAAGTAACCCAAATATCCATCCACTGAGGAATAGATAAAAAAAATTGTGGTATTTTTATCTAAGGGAATATTTCTCAACTATAAAGAAAGATAAACTCGAGGCTTTTATAGATAAACAGTCACAACTAGAGACCATACTCATAAGGGAAATAAATCAGACCCACATGTGTAAACAACATATTGTCTCATTAATGTAAGAACCTGAAAGAATGAATAAAAATTAGGAGGGATGATAGACATTACAAAACAAAAGGAAACTGCTCAAAAGTAAACAGGAACTGGGATGAGGGAAGAGAGAAAAGAAAGAAGGGAAAATTATGTATATATGTATACATAATATATGTATATATAATTATGTATATATGTATATATCTAACATAGTTGTACTATTGTCTTGTTTCACTTTATTGAAAGGAACAGTTAATGATTAATTATTTGATCAATCTTGCATGTCTATATTTGTTTTCCTGAGTAACCACTTTGAAGATATCAATATGTAAAACAACAACCGTTGTTAATTTCCTATCACCTTGTCTGAAATTCAGTATTGCTTGTATTGTTCTTGTGTTAGGTTGTAAATGAATGTGTGTTTGTTAATATGTTTTCATTGTTTTATTTTTAAAATAAAATTTCAAAAGGCAAATACAAAGAAGCTGATGGTGGCAGGGTGCCTTAGAAGCAAAAACTTCCCAGTAGCTATTATTATGATGGCCAGTCACTACCAGGAGCTTATTGGGTGCAGGACACAGTTCTCAGTAGTCTATATACTCCATCTAATTTAATCTTCCCACCAGCCCATTTTATGGATGTGAAAACAGAGGTTCCAAGTGTTTGAATAACTTTCCCAAAGTCATAAAAATGATGCAACAACCAAGCTTCCTATCTCCCACTATGCCCTTTCCTACTGTTCCTGGACTCATTAAAAATAGCACAGTGAAAACCTATTTTTAGACAGATTTCCAATAAGAAAATTTGAAGGGAGTACATCACTTAATTAAATTTTCAACATTTTTGGTTATGTGGCGGGGCCTATTTGAAGATTCTTTGTGTGATGGAGTCAATAAACCAACACAGCAACTAATGTTCCTGGTATTCACGAAGTGTTCCAAACTCTGTCCCAAGCTATTTTAATATAGTGAATCCTCACTCAACCTGGTGGGGAGGGGGCTGAACTATTATTCCCATTGCACAAGTAATTGAATTGAGGCCTCAAGTTCTAAATTTACCTAACATGTTTCCACGTGTTTTCTTATTTGATGTTACAATAAGCTTTTATTCACAGGAGAATATTTTATCCTTTCTACATTTCAGAAATGGAGAACCCAAGTTTTGCTCTGGTCCTGCCACTATTGAACTACGGAATCCCAAGCAGGAATCCTGCCTCTTTAGGACCCAATTTCTTTCTCTGTCAGGTGGAAGGGTTGGAACTGGATTCTCTCTAAGGTCCCTCCGGCTCAAATACCTGAGATAATAAAGAGAGCTGGCTTTGTTCCCTGGAATGTCCTTCCCTTATTCTTGGGCAACCTGAGGTGTCTTGGCTGAAATACAAGTAGGCTGGCAGCTCTCTGGTGGTTATGGATAACTATGCACCTTAATAATCCAGGTGCCCAGGGGCCAAGGACAGCGGGTGCATTTTTACACTGATCTAATCAATGGCCACTTCATTCAGGGCAAGGTCCCTAATCTGGCGCAACATCCCTGTTTCCATGAGCACAGATGGTTGGCTGGAGCAGGTTTCCTTGAGGTGATGTAGGAGCTCGCTCTTGAGAAATCCTTGAGCACTGACCCAGGAAAGCCATGTGTCTCTCCATATATTCCCTTCTGGGACAGAGGGTGGGGGATGGGCAGGGCTGTCTGGCCATAACTCAAAGTCCGAAGCAACAGGAAGACTCCTGATTTCACATGCATGGCACCAGAGGCTGAAGTCTCAGTGTTTTCTCCTAAGATTGTTGTTTTGATTTGGCACTTGTTTTTAAGGCAATCAATTCTGCTTACATTTAGAAGGGCACTGTGTTCTGACAAGCTTTGCTTTGAAAACAACAGGTGGAGGATAGATACAAAATTATTCTAGGCCTCTTGAGTACGTGAAGACCTGTCACAGCTTTGACACCTGACTTTTGAAGAGCTGAGTAAATGGAAAGTAACATAAGGCTTTCGCTTCATCAAAAGGTTCAGCAAACTGGGTGTTCCGTCAAGTGCCCAAACAACTATAATGTATTCAATTTAGAGAGATCTGGTTTTCCACCCATAATTAGGCAGACAAAAAACTTTTTACCTAACACTAAGCCTTCCTGCTCTAGAAAATTTCTCCGTGAGTCCTAGGTTAAGGTGAACCCACCGTATGGTGCCCAAATGGCCAAACACTCACTTTCCCAGCTCCCCCTGCAGCTCAGTCACAGTCACGCGGATGGACGCAGACAGTGGAGGCCAGTGGCAAAGGCAACCTGGTGAAGCCAGCAACAGGAACAACAGCTGGTAGCCAAGGACCGTGAAGGCCAGAGCCGTACATCCTACAGTGTTCTCTCCTTGGGCAGATGGCAGCAGCATCCTCACCAGGCTGCTTCTCAGGAGCCCCTCGGCTCATGCTCCAGGCTGCCTTCTCCCCTTCCTTACTCCCCTTACTTAGCTCACTTGCTAAGCCTGAGTCTTTCTTCTATGAGTTCCCAGTCACCATTCCTTTTTTGTTTCAAATCATACAGACTTAATTTCTGTTATTACTAAAAATCTGATCAATGCACTAGTTATGTGACTTGGACAAGTTACTTAGTTGTTCTGCCTCTCTGCTTCCATCTCTGGAAAATGGGATCATACTCTGTTTCCATTTATTCAGTCAGCAAATTTATAATCACTGACTTCTACCAGGTTGTAGGTGCTAGGTGCTAGGTGCTAGGTGTCCAACCCTTCAGCACTCACAGATTTATATTCAGATAGGAATGACAGACAGTAACATTAAAGCATTACAGAAATAATGTGTTGGCATTACATAATGTTCAGTGAAAAATTCATAGCAGCATTATTCATAGTAGCCCAAAACAAGCCAAATATGGACCAACTTATAAATGGTGAAACAAAATGGTATCTCCTTACAAAGGAATATTGTTGGCCGTAAAAAAGGGTAAGTACTAGTATGTGATACAATACAGTTGTACTGTGCACACTTCATGCTAAGGAAAAGAGGGCAGGCCCAATGGTCACACATCACATGGTTCCACTGCTATGCAATGTTCAGAATAGGCAACTCCACAGACAGAAAGATTAGTGATTTCCAGAGGCCAGGAGAGGAGAGAAGGAGGAGCTACTGCTAACAGTTACATGGTTTCCTGTTCTGCAATTAGATAATGGTGATTGCTGCACAAACCTGTGATACCCTAAAAACCACTCAACAGTAAAAGGATAAATGCTTTATGGTATGTGGATTTTATTACACCCTTCCTCTTCACTGCAGCTCTTCATGTCCAGCCTCTGTCTCTCCCAGTGCTCATAGTTTTCCTCAATAGTGTCATAGAAGACAGAATCTGGTAACCCTCGGTGCAGGCCCTCCTCACTTAGCCCCATCAAAAAGACACTCTCCCTGTCTCCTGCTCTGTAGATCAATAGTAAAGAAGACTGTTATTGGCCCTGCTTAGGTCATATGCCCACAGACAGACCAATCAGTGCACCAGGGAGGAAGCTATAGTCTTCCCCTTGTTCCTGGCAACCACTGTGGAGATGGGGAAGGGTACTGTGATGAACAGCCCACCAGAACTGTGTGGGGAGAAAATTTCCCTAAAAAGAAAGGAGGAGCTGTTACCAAAAAAGGCAAGTGACATAGTGTGCTTAATGACTAATAGCCATCTCAGTGTGCCATGATTGCTACCAAAACCAAGCCCACTTTAATGCACCAAAAACTTCCCTTAAGATATTTAAGACAAGCCAGAGAGAATAAAGCAGAGGCACCTGAGAAAGTTTGCTTCTGGCAGCACAGCATAGGAACAATATATGTCTAATCATCAACTCTAAGCCCCTAGTAAATATATTATTATTCCAGGACCCAAGAATCTTGATTCCCGGACCAAATCCCTTTCTGCTCTGGAGAGCTGGGGCTCAGAAATCACCCTGCCCCAAGTTCTGCCCTGCAGATGTGCAGCCCTGAGAGTGGCCCAGCTCTGACTCGTGAAGGCTCTCAGCTGTTGGGTATCACAGGCACAATAAGCACTGTCTCATGCCTAGTGCGTTCCAGCCTCTTCTCACATAAAAATTACAAACAGATATTTTAATAGTCCTTGCTTTCATCTAGGTAAAGCTGCTGGGGAACGATAGGATCAGCTCAGCTTGTTGCTGGCATCTTGGAACATTCTGCGCAGTAGTTCTTTTTTTTCTTTTTCTTTTTCTTCTTCTTTTTATAGTGAAAGGGGAGAAGGTGAGTTCCAAGACTGAGCCGATACAGATGCACAGGCTTTATGAGGCTGGAGGAGAACGTTCAAAATGATTCAGCTGCTCACGTTAAAGATTCAGAAATCAAGAACTGGCTGGAAGGCTTCCGCTGATTTGGTCAAAGCCACACAAACGCTTCTGTCCTCTGAACTGCCAATTCTGGGTCACTAAAGACCTATTTGGTTGCAAACAGAAAAAAGTAAGCTGGGCATGTGGTGAATGCCTGTAATTCCCAGCTACTTGGGAGGCTGAGGCAGGAGAATCACAAATTCAAGGCCAGCCTGGGTAAGTTAACAAAACCCTGTCTCAAAATTTAAAAGTAAAAAATAAATTTTTTAAAGGGCTAAAGATGTAGCTCAGTGGTGTGGTGCTTACCTAGCATGTTTGAAGCCCTCAGTTCCATTCCTAGTACCACAGAAAAGAAATCAATGAAAAGCTCACAGGTAGGACTGGATCTGGGGCTCAAGGACTGTCCTGGCTGCACAAACTAGTCTCCCTATCCCCATCTTCAGCTGCACTGTTCTCTGGGTTAGCTCCACTTAGCTCTTCCTTCACAGAGGCAAGATGGCTGCCCAAGGCCTGAGAGTTGTGTCCTCCCTGCCAGCCACTTCTGTGGAATGAATTTCATAGTCTCATGGATAGGAGCCTGCAACAGGTCCTTACTGGCCCGATTGGGGTCATGTGCCCTTAACACCTCACTTAGTGTATCAAAGAGAGTGAGTGGCCAGGCTTGTGCTTGGCTTCTGTGGTGGCTTGTGTCTATATGTCCCCCAAAGCCTCATGCAGTCACAAGTGGTGTTTTCCACAGGTGGCTGGGCCTAGACTGTGTGACTCTGGGATTGATTCATGGTGCAGTGCTAGGCTCCAGGGCACTAGGATTAAGGGTGTAAATGCTCCCCCGCTGCAAGTAGCCTGAATAAGATATAAGGGATAGAAAGAGCTGTAGTCAACCCTTGTTGGTTTGCTACCTTCTGCCTGCCATGAACAGTTGCCCCTCTGCCATCCACCCTGCCTTGGAGCCAGCTGATTATGGACTGAAACCTCCACAAACTGTGAGCTAAATAAACCTTTCCCCTTTTAACTTGTGGATGTTGAATATTTTGTCTCAGCAACAAGAAAAGTAACTAAGATACCTTCCTACAACTTCTAGAAAAATGAAAACAAAAGCCCACACTCTGGTCACTATTACCATTCTATCACAGTAATTTGATCCCCATGTGTGATGTGAGAACTACTTTACTATTACTAAAAATATAAAATCTATATCCACAGCTCATATACAAGATTGAGATATATATAATCTTATAACAAAGTGGCACTACTGCCCAGTAAGATACTGTTTCCAGAGCCTAGGTGTCAGGTATAGATGATATAACTCAACAAAGGTACTTTTGCAACCACATAAAATTGACCCTACAGTGGTTTTCACAAGACTAACTCATTCTGGACGGGCAGAATCCCATCCCCACAAACACAAAACAGGTGTCCTATGCGGAAATGAGGTGACCTGAAGAAGCAGTCCCCCAGGACACCCTCTAGCCTCAGACTCTGGTGCCCTGTGCTAAAAGAGAACCCCTTGTGCTTGCCACAGGAAATTGTGGCATCTGGAAGATTCAAAATTAGTCTGTCGATCCACCAACCCTGCCTCCTGGAGAACTGTTTACCCTGAGCCAGAGGCCTACCTTGTCACCTGTGGGTGGGACAGGCTACCTACAGCACATGTGCTAAGGGAAGGATGGTTCACCACTTAAAATGCAAGTGCTGTCATCAAATAAAGGGGGAGACAGAGTGGTCAAAAGCGGCCAGAGTGGTCAAAACCAGTACACATCCACTCACCCCACTGTACTGTCAAATCTGCTGGCTTTTCTGGTTACCCTCCAGGAAACTGTGACAGTGATACAAGGACATGTTAGAGAACTGCTACTTTAACATGGGCCATAGAAAAGGCAAGTGTCATGACACAGGGCAAGCCAGGGGTCCCATCTTGTCTTTGACCCTTGCTAGCTGGGTTGGGTCCTTCGCATTTACCTTTCCAAACCCAGTATGCAAACTGCCTCTGCCTCAGTCTGTGCTGCAGAAAGCTGACACAGATGAACTATATGCATGAGCTCCCTTAACCTCTGACTTCTGATTGGGTTTAGTCAATAGAAGGGTCAGCAGGAGACTAAGGGTTGAAGGAGAGGGAGGCCAGAGAGTCTGTTCCCTTTGACTCCTTCCTCCTGATCACTGGGACTTTACTGCATCCGTCTGCCAAAGGCCAGATCTAGAAGGTCCCCCCAGAGCACCACAGCTCCTCTCTGGGTCCTTGTACCCAGCCCCTGCACTTACCCTGCAGTGTTATACATGGCAAGCCCCCACCACCGCCACTACCCCAGGGGGCCCCACCATCCTCCGATCATCTCCCACAACTTTGCAAGCTGTCCTCTTACTAAACTGCCCTCAGTTCCCCGTCCAGCAACCCTGCTTGGCATCCCAGCTAGGAAACCTCAGACAAATAACTCAGCTTCTCAGAACCCCAGTTCTCACAACTAATGATGAGAATAACTACACTGACTTCTCAAGGCCACATAAGAAGACATCTCTGGAGCATCACCTTGCCTGACCCTCAGAAAACACGCCTTTCTGGACACAGCTCTGTCCTCTGCTAGGCTAGCTTGTTTTATGCATGCATAAGTTTACAGCACTTGCTACTGCAAATGAGCATAGCACACTCTAGGAAAATCAAGTGTGATTTTATGCATCACCAATCTCCTGTTGGCTGTCGGCTGTCACCAATCTTCTTTCCCTTTGGTTCTTGAAAACAGAGAAGAAAAGTAAAGCAGCACTTGATATTGATCACCTGATTCCATCAATCCCAGCTCACAGCTGCCCATCCTTCATGTCCTATCATATCCGTGATACCTTGCACAAGGAAACTGATTTTGTCACGTATGATCCATGTACTTTTTCTAGAAAGAACACTGCTAATGATGGATGCCACTTAAACAAGGCACCCCTGTATCACTAAGTGTGGACTCTGTCCTTTGAAATAGCACTCTGCAAATAACAAAATAACAGCTGAGTTCATATCAGGAAAGCCAGCACAAGCTTTCCCAGGAGAACCATCAGCGCAGCATCTTCCCCTCCAGTCCTTCTTTTACACTATTGTCAAAATCCTCAGGTTGGCCTTCCACACCCAGCACCAGGTCGATCCAACATCGTTGGATGTTACAACTTGACCATGAGTTAATCCACCACAATGGGTCTGCCTCCCCAGTAGATGATCATAATCTCTAGCATCTATAAAGCATCTCCTTTGTGCCCACTAAATCACAAACATCTCAATTAATTCTCAGAACGACCCAGGAAGGTAGATTTCTAGCTCAACAATAGTTACAACTTCAGAGAGCGTTTGGTGTTTATTTGTTTGAAGTAGATTTCATTGCTTTTTCAAAATTTTATTTGTGTTTTTGAAAGGTTTTCGGTATATGTACAACTATTGTTTTGCTGGTTTTATCTTTTTCCCTCTTTAGTTTTATGCTTCTAATGCCTAGCACTGGACTAGCAAGCATTCAACAAGTATGTGTTAAATGAATGAGTAGATGTTAATATTGTGTTTACATATGAGAATACTCAAAGACAGATATTCACTGAACTTGCATGTGGTCACAGGGCTAGTCAGTGTCAAGTCGGAGTCACATACAGGTCCTCAGTCACATACAGTGCCCAGTTAATGCCTGGTGTGCGAGGGCCACATAGTACTTATCTGCCACGCAGTGGCAGGGATTTTGTGCAGCCTAAAAGAAAAAGATTGGGAAAGGAAAAATGAATGTTTGGTGACTAAAAATCCCAAAGGATTATAATCTGATGACAATCAGTTGAAACAGCTAAATTCTATGACTTAGGCATTTTGCCCAACATGGACTGGGGGAAAGTACTGCAGATTTGCCCCACCTGCTTAAGTAAAATGGACTTTCAAAATAGCCCCTCTTCACTTTTTGCATTATTCCTGGAATAACTTCCCCTTGGAAGTCTGCGTATAAGTCAGATGTCTATAGAGCAAATTGATTTAAACATTATAAGGGCTCTTGCTCTTTCAAAAAGCACAACTATGTACCCTTGGGGAAGCTGAAACTACTTCAAAAAGATGAAATAAGCCCCCATTTGTTTCACACAGGGTCCAGCAGGTTACACAACTCTGCTTGGATGGTTAAATTAAGAGATTGGGTAGGGCTAAGGGGAGCCACCACAGAGCACCTGGTAGCTGCAGGTCCTGAGGGGCAGGGGAGGAAAGTGACCTCCAAGACTCAACAGGGCAGAGAGGGTGCACAGCAATCAGTTTCCCAGGAATCATAATTATTGTACACGAGACTTCTGAAGTGACCCAGTGAGGTCTCCAGGCTCTGAGGATGTTTTTTGTCACCACTTTTGGGTAGCAGTAATCTAATTTCCCTTTATTAAGATCAATCACTCGAATCAATACAGCAACCCTCCCACTGACGCAGCACCGTGAACAGCCAAAGTGACTAGGGGAGCGGGTCTGTGCTCCCTGGGAATGAGCTAGGTCCCCAGAGGCCCCCCACGCCAGGATCGCGGGACTGGGAGCTCAAGATCCTGTGAGCAGGTGGTGAAGTGTAATGGTCTGAACGTGAGAGGGGCCACTCTTGTCTCCCCGACTCTGAGACTGTGAATTCTGGACATAGGGAAATTTTCCTGTCTTTGCCACATTCTGCAGGACAGGACCCCCAACTTTTCGGATGTTTCCTGCCTGGCCATTCCACGCTTCTGTAAAGTTTCTGCATAATGTGGCAAACAATAAACTCAGTTAATCTTGTCAGCAAGAACCAAGTCAGGACTTCTATTGATGAGCTTCTTGGTTATTTAAAGGTGATACAGTGCAGAAACCCAGACAAGCAAGGCCCCTGCAGACCGCACAACAGCAGCTATGCTAAAAACCAGTCAGCTATGTGTCTGGTCCCAATCCTTATTTACATGGAGAATTTTCTTCCAAAGGTCCCAGAGTCTGTGTATCCTTTCTCTCCCATGCTGGCCTTGTGCAAATTTTGGGAGACAGAATGACATCATAGGAAGACCATGAGCTTTTAAGTAGAAAGTTCTGGGTTCCAATCCCAGCTCCGCCACTTGTGAACTGTGTGATGCTGAGCAAGTCACCTAACTGGTAGCTCCTTTTTATGTACAGAATGGGTGTTGTACCTGCCTTGCAGAGGTTTGGAGTAAGACAAAGAAACCAATGCAGGAAAGAAAACTCAGTCACTCAACAAACACTAATAAATGGGAGTAACCTCCCTCCTGCCCCAAGCTAAATCCCATATCTGAAACAGCACTCTGTAAACTGCTTATAACAAAATATCCACCTTAGGCAAATTTATAAAACATCACCAGACGAACTTTCCCTGGGCTCGGGTTGCCTGCCCTCATGCTGTTGGCTTATCAGCAAATTTTGCAGCTCTAAGCTTTTCAATTCATCTTTGACTGTCACACAACAACAGTTCAACATTCTTCTCTGTCTCAGTATTTCCAAATCTGCCAGTTTTGTGCAGGGCAAAACCTATCCTCTGGGATTATGTCCAGTTTTCTCAGCAGATGATTTATTCTGGCACATCATCTCCTCTGTTGAATTCAACCCCTAATCCCAGTACACACGTACATGCATAAACCTGGGGTGGGGGGCTTGAAGGAGCAGAGGTGAAGGCAGGTTGTGTGTATAACCCACTCAGAATCTCCTACATCAAAGGTCTACACTATCACAATTATCGCTTATAAGCAACACAAGTCAATCCTGACTCTTATCTGTCATGTACCAAGATGGTTTGCTGTTTTGTTTTTTGTTTGTTGTTTTGATGTTTTATTTTTCATTTTTTGTTTTTTGGGTTTTTTTGCAATAGGGTCTCACTCTGTAGTTCAGGCTCACCCTGGACTCTCTATGTAGCCAGGTGGGCTGGCCTCGAGTTCATGGCGATTCTTCTGCCTCAGCCTCCCAAGTGCTGGGATTGTAGGCATGTGCCACCATGCCCCTCTTTGCACCAAGATGTTATTAGGAGACTGTCAGGATACATAGCATCAGAAAGAGGCTGAAGAAATGGGCTTGGAAAACAGACAGGAACTGAAAGCACCCCAGAGGACCAGGCACCAAGGACTATAGCAAAGCCACAGCAGCAGGAGTCATCCACAGCCAGCTCCCTCCATGGACACCAGCATCCATGGAAACGCACCCTCCCTCCATCCCTGCCCCAGGAAAGTTAACCTAAGTCACCTGCCTCCCCTGCTGGACCACAACAGGGAGCAGATGGCTGGTCTCTTAAGTTTCTGTATCCCGAAGTGAGCACAGCCTCCCACCAAGGCTACACACGGTGAGGCCAACAGAGAAGGATCCAAACCAGATGGTAAAAAAATAACAAAACATTTTTTTCATGAAACCACATGTTCAACCACTTGCTGATTTTTAAGTAATTTCATTTTTTGCTTATTTCTTCAAAAAAAGTTTATTATAAATTGTTTGTAGTAAGAAATAGTACAAAATGTATATTGATGATACTTTTAGGGCATTTGAGAGTGGAACTCGGACAGGCCTCGGTTTCCGGGGCCCTGGCAGAGAAAGCGTGCCGTACGCATGACGGGTCAGAGGGCCCTTCTCAGCCCTGTTCCAACCGGGCAGGCCTGGGCGGTGAGGAAGAAGTCCTTCCAGCAACACAGGCCATCTTGCCTGAGGAGCAGGAAGCACAGAACTGGCTCTGTTCCTTGCCCTAAAAGCACTGAGCGAGAAGCCTCCCTCAGAATAATGAGACTCTAGTCCTCACCCCCACCCCCACCCATTCATTTCTGTTTCACCCAAGCCAGAATCTGACAGTCCTCCTCCCTTGCATGCCTGTTTGTCCCCAATCTCCTCCAGGCAGCTCCGGCCGTCTACGGCTGCCCTGGCGCCGTGCTCCTCAGCTCTGCTGAAGACAGTATAGTCCTCCCGCCTCTTGCCCCTGCCCTGTGCTTCCATCCACCCTTCCCCAGCCTCCTGCTTGTCACAAGACCCGCGCCCCCCCCCATGTCCGTCCTCACAGCTCTTCCAGGTAAAGTTCAGGCTTCCTACTGAGCCTCACAGAGCCCCTGCCCAGCCCTCGTCACCAGCTGTCTGCACCCCTGCCTCCAAACCTCTCTCCCACTATGCCAGACTGTTCTTCTCCTCTGCGTCCTTGTCCATGCTGCCAACTCCACCTGGGACACCCATTCACTCCCACCCTCGCCCCCAGCTGCCTCCCTAGCTCCCACCCCCACCCTCACCCCCACTGCAGACTCAGCCCAAGAGCAGCTCCTGGAAGCCCCACACGTGCTCCAGCACCCCTGTCTCTCGCTACCCTTGTCACAGCGCTAAGGGGAACAGAGTTACATAGCTCTCTCTCTTCACGGCCTAAGATCTCCTTGCAGGTTTGTGTTCATCTCTGCAGTCTCAGAACTGCTCAGAACACCACCAGGAACAGAGCAGCCAGGGTGCCATGAATGACAGTGAATACGAAATTTTACTACCTGTAAAATGGTCAAAGCCAGAACTAAAGATAAGCTCTCCTTTTGCTTGGTTAACAGATGAGAGGAGAGAATCTGTTATGAACCATCTCATGAATAAATACACAATCTGAAGACATTTAGGAAAGGCTTTTATGGAATACCATTTTTAGCAAAGCAGATGTTTAAAATACTAAATTATTTCTTAAATAAGAAACTACGATGTCCCTTAAGGGACTGAATCTCTCAGGCGGCAGTCAGGACGGAAAAGAAGATGAACGTTCTGTACCTCTCTTTAAATTGTTTTCTTCCTCCTGAAGTGAACACGCTGCTGTGCAAAAGCAGTCATGGGCTTGTTTTCTTGTTCTTTTTGTTGAATCATCCAAGAAGCAGTAAAATGGTTTGCAGTTTGTAGGCCGCTGTTGCCTGGCTATACTTGGAGGTTCAACTCCACACACAATGAGATCTCAATTGTGCCAGGCACTGCAGGGAGCAGAGTGTATAAAAGCTACAGATTTTAGCTTTCTGTGGGTAAAGTGACAGTTCCAACAGGTAGAAATACATATACAAAACAGCCAGGAGAAAGGGTGAGAAGGAACTGTGTTCTTCGATTACCCAATGAAAAATTGTGAGTATTAATGATTCTCCTTTGATGACACCAAAAATTCACGCAATCATCTTTATAACACATGTATGTGTATAAACACAAGCACAGAACACCAAACAGGCTGAATGACTTCTCTGGTACATGACAAATTGAGAGCTGACTCACACTAGCAAGCACACCTCTCATGACTCACAAAGGTTTCTCTGATCACCAGGGTGACCCAACCAAAACAGGCAGCGATGACGGTTTGCCAAAAAATAACAGGCAGCAAATCTGATCTGCCCTCAATCTTATGATCAGGTAAGGACAGCTCGTACAGGCACCTGAGTTTTCAAATGCATGGCTCCTCTAGGCTCCTGCTGGCCTCTTCTGAAGAACAACCTAGTGAGGCGTGTATCTGGTATTGTTCTTCTTGTGCTCTTAGACCAAACTCATTTGATGTGAAGCTCTGATAAAACCCTGCCACTGGAATGTGTCAGTGGATTTGAATCTTAATTCACAGTTTACATCTCTCAGTTACTCAGTAGAGAATAATGGGATATTCTAATCCTCCTGGTTTGCCGCGTGGTGCCCAGGTACCAGGACTGCCACGACATAGCTGTATTCCTTATTAAAGTCTATTCTTTGGGCCTTAGCAGTTCTTGTGGATAAAGATGGTCTTTCAGGTCTGCTCTGATTTGTCAGCTGGACTGTGAGTAAACTGTTTCCACACTTGAGCTTCTGTCTCTTCATCTGTAAAACGGAGATTAGAAAGTGCCTACCTTACAAAATGATGTGATAAGTAAGAAAGTCACCAAACTCATGGCCCTGTGAATTTCAGTCCAAGCTCTTCTGGCACACATGAAATCTCAGGACATTGCAATGTGCTACTCACCGTTCAAGATAGCCCTGAAGGGCTGGACAGATAGCCTGGGGGTTTTTTGTGGTTTTGTGGGGTTTTTTGTTTTGTTTTGCTTTGCTTTGCTTTGTTTTTTGTATTTTTCAGAAAGGGTCTCGCTATGCAGTTCAGGCTGGCCTTGAGCTCACTTTGTAGCCCAGACTGGTCCCAAACTTGCAATAATCCTCCTGCCTCAGCCTCCTGAGTGCTGGGATTACAGGCATGCACCACCACGCCTGGACTAGATAGCCTAATTTTAACCAGTTTCCGGCACTCATTTTGTATTGAAAGCTGTGTGTCCATAACAAATTTCACATCCCTATTTTAAAACCTGTGAGTTAAGACACCAAAAGTTTGGCCTTCCATTGGTATAAATGCTACTGTTTCGTTCATTTCCTTAAACTATACAAAAGCTAGCAGCTTTGTCTCCAAATCCTTTTTCCTACTTACTAAAGAAAGAATTTTCATGGCAACTGAGCAATTGGTCTATGAAAGAAAGAGTATTATAGCAAAATGCGCTTGACCCTCTCTTAAACAAAAACCAGCCCCATACTTGAGGAACGCCAAATGATTCTCATTAAAGTAATGAGCATATTTTCAGTGATGTGTGTCTGACCGCCTCTAGTTGGCTGGACTTGTGGCGGCCAGAGACCCAAAAATAACGCACAGCTGGCAGCTCCTGCTCAAACACACCTCACAGGCGCCTTTCACACTGCTCCAAGGATGTCCCACCTTGGAAAGATGGGGTGTAAAGGGCATATGTACATCGCTGTGACATTAAACACACATCCCTGTAGCAACACTGACAGGTGGAAGTGAGTACCCTGAGTTCCTCTAGCTCTTCCTGTATAAAATTCACTCTAACTTGAACAGATTGGGCTGATCCCTGTCCCTGCCCCACACTACAAGCAAGTTATTTTTAACTCACAACTATCACTGATAAGCATTTTTTAAAAAATGCTTTCAGAAAGAGAAACCATGAAAAAAACAAATGCCATTGCATTTCAGTGAGAAGTAGTCCCTCAACCAAAGCCATAAACGAATGCCCTTTTGCTTTCAAAGCAGCAGAGCCCTTGACACGCATCAAGATCTTACAACCCTTTCTACAACACCCCCGAACAGCCCTAGGAGGAGATGCCCAGACCAAATTTCTGCCATGTGTGCCTTTGAAAAGGTAGTCTTTCGCATTTTCTACAGAATAAAGTCGTTTGCAGTGTCCAAATTGAATAACTAGTAACTAACAACGTACAAGCCATCACTTCATTTGACACTTTTACTCGAAGGGACACTTTTCCCACATCTAGAAGTTAGTTGAGTGGGCCATGCTCCATGTCCCCAAATACAGCATTTAACAGAAGATACACGTGGACTTGACCAAGTAAAAGATGGCACCTTAGGAAATTTCATGGCAATAACTACTATTGGCGTTAGCTGAGAAGCTTCACGTATCTTATCTCCATAAATCCTCATGCCTTCTTCCTTGGAAGGAGGTACTTGTCATCCACCTTCCCTACTTGCTTCACCAATTGCAAAGGCACTTCTGGTAGACAATATGGCTGTGGAGGAGGCGATGGGGCTGCACTTCCTCAACCCCACCCTGCTATGTCCTTAGAAGCAGCACTAGGTCAACAGGTGATAAGCTGGGGATAACGGCCTTCCAGGTCAGCTCAACGCCAGTGAACTGTTTATTAACTGCCTGCCACCTGGTGTACACGAGGTTAGGCACTGCGATCACCAAACCACTAAGGCACAGTACTGCACAGTACTCCCAGCCCTGTGGGGAAGCACAAGTGGGAAATCAAATGCCCTACGCGCAATCTGGGTGGCAGGTTTAGGGGCTGTCCAGGCTCAGCTAAGCGTCAGTGCAGTGGAACACGTGGCCACAGTGTTCACCCTGCACACACCGACCAAGCCGTCAGCCTACACCAGGCCCTCACTAACCTCCAACCCTCCCAGCATCCATCAGCCCCTGTATCTTCAGCCTGAAGCCGGACTGTCATACTTTGCCTTCAGTGACTCAAACGCTCAGCTATGGTAAGGCTGCTCAGCACAGGGGCTTTGCAAAGTCGAGCCAACATCCAACATGAAGGCACGCTCCACCCAGCACACTCTTTGGTCCCCGAATCAAAAGGCATCCTAGCGGAAACCACGTGTTTGAAGAATGTTACCTTTTGATGGCAGAGGAAATCTAAAGCAGTCAGTAATATTCTAGAAGAAACCAGAATTAAGATAAAATAAGCCACCGTTTGTTGTTGTCGCAGGGGGTATGGAACCCAGGGCCTTTGAGCTACATCCCACCCACTTTTTAAATTTTTTGTTTTGAGACAGGATCTCCCTAAGTCATTTAAGTTCCCCAGGCTGGGTTCTAACTTGTGATCCTCCTGCCTCAGCCTCCCAGAATGCTGGGAATACAGGAATGCACCACTACACCCAACTGGGACATAGCTATCTTTAGGGAGCTATAGTTTCCAAATAAGTAATTAGTGTAATGTATGATTTTAAATCAAGAGATATACAGTAATAATTTCAGAAGCCAAAAAGACAAGGATTAAAAAAGTGATTTCCTATTTGTGCTTGAATTTTAAATTGTTAAAAAAAAAACTTTCACCAACTTTGATCCACTTACCCCTTGTAGTAGTCAGTTATTAATGCAAACATGCTATGTAACAAAAAGACAAAAAAGATCTCAGACATTTAAAAACAAACATGCATTTCCTGCTAACACATCCGTGGGCCAACTGGATATGTGCTCCATGTGTCGCATCCCAGGACACCTGTCACTCAAGCCATTGGAGGACCCCTGGCTGGGGGTCAAAACCCAATGTCAAGAACTGGAAAAGTAGGTCTCTCACCAGCTGGCACAGAGGAGGGGAGTGCCGTTACTAACAATCCAGTCTACCACACTTTCTGAACAATCCTGGAAAGCAGGAGTCATTGGAACCCTTTGTTTCTGACACTGAGTAAATGCAGCCTCAGAAATTTGTTGTTGCCAAGGTAAGGCAGACAGTATGCTGCTCTAGCAGAATTTGAATCTAGCTCCTGACCCGCTGTGGTTTTTACAAATGTAGCTGACTTGCAACTAGCATCCATCTTTAATAATCACATTCCCCCGTTCTGCTGCCTTGCAGGTATCAATTCTCCCCAGAGCAGGGCCAACATGGTCTCCTCTCTTAGCATGACCACGGGGTTTAACATTTGTCTAGGGCTTTCTGCAGTGTTTTTACAAGCTATTTTTACTATTGCTACCCTAATAAATTATCTGTGGTGGGAAACCTTAATTAGGAAACCCTGGCTACTTGAAAACAGACTTTATTAAAAACATCTCCTTCCCCCTCTAACACACAGCCCCGCACGGCTCACAGTTTCTCTGTCTGCCCTGAGCTTTCAGCAGTGTATGAGACCAGGGCTTCCATCCAACCACCAAAAGGACCCGGGTTAAAGTGTCCTAACTCGGTGATGAAGGACCAAGAGCCACCGTGGTGCCCCCTCCCCGGTGGCCCCCCCCCCCGCGCGCGCGCGCGCGCGCTCCTAGGCTCCATCCACTTATTAGTGCAAGAAACGGTGACTGAAGGCAGCCTCTGGGCCTGCTGCATGGTTGGTGTAAGAGGACCGGGCGACTCTCAAGAAACTACGCTCTAAGCGTTACCAAAAACAAAAGGAAAAACTGTGGTGTCAGAGTGTGCGAGGGGTGCAGAAGAAACCTGGGCCTGCGTGAGAGGCCCTCCGCGCTTTCTCTGCGCACCGGTCAACTCCCGCCGGGACCGCAGCCCTGAGGTCAATAACCCGGGGCAGCGAGGCCTCGTCCCCGGCTACGCGCCCCTGCGCCCCGCGGCCACAGTCCGGCAGTCTGCTGGCCTCTCCTCGCTCCCACGGAAATGAAAACAAAACTTGCGACCCGGCATTTACCGGTCAGGACTCGAGAACCGGGCCAAGGACGCGGAGGTGCAGGAGGGAGGGCACAGCGTGACCCCAGGCCCTGCCCGCTCCAGCGCTGGCCCGGAGGGCACCTGGGCGCCGCGCCCGCCAGGCTGCCAGGGGTGGGGGCCGCCGTGCCCTCCTCTCCGAGCCGGGGGTCCGGACTCCTTCGCCATCCCATCCGGCTGCGGCCTTGGTGACAGCTCGGGCGTGGAGGGCGGCACCGGGCCTCGCCCCACCCCGCAGCGCCCACTCCCCTCCCTCGGCCGGAACCGGTCCGGAGCGGGCGCGGGGCTGCACCCCGGTCGTGCGCTCGCCGGGCGGAGCCTCGGGTCCGCGCGGCGTCAGGTTCCCGGCGCGTTGTGCAACCGCGGGGCGCGGGGGCGCGGAAAACCGGCCGAGCCATAAACAAAGCCACGTGGGCTCCGGCGGGGGCCGGGCCAGGAGCGGGCGGCTCTTCCGGCAACAAAGCGCCGCGGCCCGGCCAGATAAATAGTGGGCCCGGCGCGGCGCGGC
>NW_004955540.1:2303101-2340959 GCF_000276665.1 Chinchilla lanigera | reverse complement strand
GACGCCCGCGGGGGGCGGGGGACAGGGGCGGGTTCGCTGACGCGGGGTCAAGGTCAGCGTCCCCCGGGGTCCAGGCTCCCGGGAACGCCGGCCCTGTCGGAGTCCCACAGTGCCCAGGCGTCCGGCCAAGTGCACAGCCCGGCCCGCCTGCCCCGGAGTCCCGGCCTGCCCTGGAGTCCCGGCCGGCGGAGGCTGTGCGCCTCGCGGTGCGACGGGGCCCGCAGGCCGGCAGCGGGGAGGGACGGGCCACGCACGCCCTGAGCGCCTCCAGGCCCGCAGCGACCGCGCGCGGGGAGGGCGAGGAGCCCGAGGGCTGCCCGCTGGTGCGGGGCAGCAGCGCACGGCGCCGACGCTGGAGGCTGCGGGGAGGCGAGACGGCCCCCGCCCCCCTTCTCTGGGTTCCCCGCACTTGCACCTGCGTCCTCAGGGGGCCCTGCCCTCAGGTTGTGCCCTCCGCGGACGCCTGTTCCTGGTGGTGCCAGCCAGCTGCAGAAAGACCCCCGGGAACGGGTCCCACCCGAGCTCCGCCACGCGGTGCTGGTTACACGGTCCAGGCCCTGTCAGTCCGCACCGGGGCACTGAAGGCAGTGACATGCGCCCAGAGGGGCCGGCCCGCAGAGGTCACCTTCCCCTAGTGTCTCTGGCTAAGACCACAGGGCGCTGCACCCTTGAATTGACTTCAGTGAAGCATTTTGTAAGTAGGCCAGGTTCCCACCGACTGAGATTTACCAGTGGTTGTTTGGATGGAGGCTTCGCAATAAATTATAAGAAAAATAGCAAGAAAATGTGGTTATTTTGGCAGCCTGACCCCCAAGCCTCCCATTTGTTTGTGATTTGTAATGCATCGGATTCCTTTTGTCTCTCAGTGAAGAGAAACAGATTATATAATGCCAGGGGCTGACAGGAAAGACAAGAGCATATTAACCTTTCTGTTCCGGAGGCTCCAGAGGCAGGCCTGTGGGGTTTGGGAGCACTCTAAAGAGATCTCATTCACAGAAAATCAGGTAATTTATTTACAGAAAAATGTAAAAGGCCACCTGTTGTCACCAGACTGTCTTCTAGGGACTAGTTACCAATTACGCCTAACTTGTTCTCCCCCAGCTAAGTGGGAAGGGATAGAAGTCAGAGTTTCTTTCCTCTGTCCCTAAGGACCAGTGGGCTAATATTTTGCTGCTTTTTGCTGTAAAAGTTCAGGTGTTCTCTAGAAAGGTCCACAGGGATCCAAGCAGCCAGCTCAGGGCGCACACTGGAATAGGCCTGCAGGCAGCAGGTAATCACGCAGCAGGGGTGCATTTGTAACAGGCCTCCATCCTCACACCCCCTCCTCGCTGTTCCTGGAGGTAGGCAGGCTGCTGTCACTCTCCACAGTATGGAAGACCTGAAGATCCTTCTTCCTACCCCAGGGGATTAGACTAAGGCTGGACTCAGACAGCTTCCCACCCTTGTCCCCTTCCTGGGCCTCCTTGCTTTCTTGCCCTTTCACACCTGAGCCAGAGCTGGCACACTCAGCAGGCATCGTGACCACAGCCTGATCAGTGCAGTGACCACCTGTGGCTCTCTGATGAGTCACAGTGTAGGAATCATTCAGTAATCTCCTAAGCAGAGCAGCTGGCTGTTTGTTTGCTGGGTATTTTTTTCCCAGCAGTTGTAAACAATCCCTTCCTTACTTAGCAGGAGTAGTCTGCCAACTTCTTTAAAGCAGTTGGCCTTCTGAGGTCTGGGCTTGTAATCTCAGATAGCCCCACTGTTTTGCTCTTGGTTTCTCTGTGATGTCAGGTTTGGGCTGAGTGCCTGGTGGCATAGGTGAGCTTAAGTGTCCCCGCCTGTTCTGAGGAAACAAAGCACAGCTCTTAAGGAAGAGAGCAGGAGCAGGCCTGGGAAGGGACCCCAGAGGCCTGGCCTGCCCCCACAGATGGTGTGTCTGTGCATTGCCCCACACACGTGAGGGCTGAGGGATGCAGTGGCTGGTCCCCAGCTTATCTGCACAGCACACTTCTGGACTCTGTGGCCACCTTCCTTGTGGCCCAGGGCCATGACCTCCAACGGGAGAATGTTTCAAATCCCATACAGCCAACGCTTTAAGGCCCTTCTCAAGTTGCCGCCTAGGAGAACAGAAGAGGAATGGCAAGTGTTAGAGTTGGTGAGGCACACTAAAAATTCACGAGTAGGATGGAGCCTGAGTTAGACTGATCCAAGAAAGCTTCGAGGAAGTGGTGGTTGAGGCGGCCACACTGCCCTCCTCAGCAGCGTCATCCCCAGGATGAGTAGTCCCGGCTCTCCCCTCCAAGCTGGCCCTGCTGCAGCTCAAAACACACTCAGATGTTGCTTTACCGTGCAGCTCTGGCTGGACCAGGAAGCAGGAAGTGTGCCTTGGTGCCTCAGGTAAAAACAACAGTTAAGATTTTTTGAGCGCTCACTATGTATGAGGCACTATTTTAAGAGCTTTATATACCTGGACGTGTGTTTTACCAGAGCAACCCAGCGCTAGCTTCTGTGAGTTTGGCAATCTGGATGTGTCTTAAGGCAAATTAGCATCAAACTCTCCCTGGCCTTAATCAAGGCTACAGAACTACTCTGGGGTGGGACATGGTCTTATTAAATGGCTTTTACTGCAAATTAAGTAAGAAATGGAACTCTTTTTTTCCCATTCTTTCCTTTATCTGTTGCCAAAATGGTCTCATTTTGAAATTTTCCACCTTTTCCAAATTGTCCTCAAGTGTCCTCGCAAGTGTTCTATGGCAGTGTGGGACTAGGTAGCAGAGTCTTTCCTTATTCTGCTTCTGTGCCTATAAAAATCACGATTAGTAAGAACTGACTTCAAAATAGCAAGTTGCTGGCTGTTGTTGAGTTCGTTGAATAAAGCAGCCTCCTTGAGATGGTTTCGCTTATTAAAAAAATTTTTTTTCAATGTTGTGATTCCTAAGTGAGGGTGGGTTTTCTTGTTAAAAATTGCAGTAGTAATTTTCCATTGGTTTTGCATTTCCTTGAAATGGACAGAACTGAACTCTGAGAACCGCCTCTGACTGAGTACATTATTGCTTAAAAGAAAACATATAAGCAGACAACACAAATAAACCCCACAGCCCTTGCTTCCAGGCCTTCCTCCAGAATTCCAAAGCTGAGGCCAAGTAAGAAGTATAGGGTTTCCCTCTGGTTAAAACTTTTCTACATTCTACAGTGAGAGAGAGCATCACCAATTGTGTAAAAGCTCCTTAAGCTCACTTTTGAAATGAGTCCCTGGTTAGAATCTAAACGTGGTCACAGAAATGAGTCCCTGGGGCTTGAGGTAGGTTATTATACCTTGGAGGGGGAGGAGCTTGCTCAGATTGCCCTGAAGAATGCATTCAATTAGAAGAGAAAATATAAATATTCAAAATGTCCAAGGAGGGGTCACAATCTACGACACGGGCGCTGAGAAGTTTCTGTTGAACTTCAAGTGTGTGACTGAGATAGCTTCATTTATAGTCCTCTGTGTGTGGAACTGACACTGTCGGTTTTTATTGTTTGTAGTGTGGGAGTGGGAATATGCATGTGTGCTTTTTTAAAAAAATAAGCGTTTGTATGGTTGGTTGGTTGTTTTGTTTTGACTTTTGTAGTAGCAGGGCTTGAACCCAGAGACTGTTGAGCTCCATCCCCAGAGCTTTTTATTTATTTTGAAATAGAATCTCACTGAGTTGCCCAAGCTGGCTTCAAACTTGCTGTCTTACTCCTGCCTCAGCCTCCTGAGTAGCTAGGATTATAGTCATGTGCCACCATGCATGGCTCACGTGGTGTTTTTTGTACACAGAATGTTCTAGCTTTGCTTTTTAAAGCTTTTGTACATCACAGACCGTAGCCATCCATCTTTTCTTCTTTTCTTCAGCTTTGATCAACATTTCTTAAGTTAGCCTCAGGGGCCCAGAGCTCTGTTCTGTCTTCTGCCCCTTTGCTGACCTTGGAGCAGATAACTGGTCAGTGATTTTGTAACTTGAATTGTCACGCAAGCAGACAGATGCACGCTGGTATGTTACACAAAGCCTGGCCCACACCCTTTGCCCTTGCCTTGCCTAAGAACGTGCCTTAGAGAAGACACCCTGCAGTAACCTAAAACTACCCTAAGGAGGTGCCTTAGAGAAGACACCCTGCAGTAACCTAAAACTACCCTATCTCCCTGAGTAAGAAGGAGAAGGCTAAGTAATTGGCCTTAAGCAGACCTTTAAGAAGGAAAATTAATAAGAGATTGATGAGCCACCAAGTTTCCCCCAGGGGTCCAAAAAAGCAGCCTCAAGGACACTGTTGGCCGTGGCTGTGAGCATTTTAGAAGATGCTTACACTGAGGAAGGCTGCATGAGAAACTGTTGTAGCAGAAGGCTATGAGAAGTTGTTTCAGACCCCTTTCTACCATGTGCACAGGCATGGGATAGAGAAGAACAGGGAGATTTCATTTTACCCAACAGGTGCAAGTCCAAAAAAAGATATAAATAAAATCACATTTTAATTCAGCAGAAGGACTCTATACTGGTGGTGCCAGCAAAATGTCCTAATTTATGCCTCAGCAGTTGTCGTTATAAATCCTGCCCTGTGTACCTCATGGGGATCAAGGTGTTTCTCCTGAATCCCTACTGTGAGAACCGTCCTGAGATTTACTTAGAAGTCACACTGTACAGAAGAATAAAAATCACGCACGCACACATGCACACACGCACACACGCATGCACAGTAGCTCAGCCTGCTGAGGGAGATGTGTACCAGGCCCAGCCGGAGCCTGCCTGTCCTTCAGCAGCCTGTGAGTTGGACCATTGCACTCAGTGACTTTCTAGCCCTTCTGAACTTAATGAATTATGAACTGGTAAATACCCAGGGTCTTCATCTCACCATGTGGCTCCTTGGGTTAGAGAATATAAACAAGCAGTACCATCCACTGGACCATGGCTATAAGTGATTCTGTTACAACATAAGTCAGATGCTTGGAAACATAATTATGTTTTAAAGCTATGATAGCAGCGTGCTGGTTAAAACCAACTTGGGTGCCCTATAAACAGGAGAATTGCATGGTATGTAAATTGTATCTCAATAAAGCTGTTTTCAAAAAAGCAGCAGTGTCGTGGAATAGATGCTTTTGCAAAATGAAGACATTGTGTGTGGTACAAGGGCACCAGGACTCAGCTCTGCCCGTCACTTTTGTTTAAAGTAGCACGACAGTACCCTGCCTTGCTCTGGGCTGAAGTGCAGTGCTGTGTCCCCTTACAATGGCAAGCCTGTGGGAAAGCTCCAAGAGGCAGGAGCCCCGTCCCTGCCTTCCTGGTAAAAGAGACATCTGTGCCTGTACGGATTTCTGAGTGATTATCTTACATTTCAGAAGATGTGCGGCTGATGTTTTAGAGTCCAGTGAGCAATTCTTAGAAAGAGCACGTGTTCACCAGTGCTTTTTTGGGAGGCTGAGGTGGGAGGATCACGTGAGCCCAGAAGGCTGAGGGAGGCCAGCCTGGACAACAGAGACCCCATCCCAAAAATAATCAATTAATTAATTACAGTAAGTCCTGGATTTATGAACATTCGAGTTGTGAGCTTGCATTATGAACATTCATAGATGCAAATACATCTCAGGAGTAGCTCACACGACTGCCGGATGTTAGCACAGTTGTGCTGCTTTGTGTTTATGTACAGTGCGGTAGTGTGTAGCAGTATAGGTCTCTCCCGGAGCCCAGATTCCAGAAGCAAGAGGAAAAGCAGTGGTGATGTGGAGGGGACTGCTGGGAAGCCCAAGGCAATATACATCATCTACTTGTGTCAAGGCTTGCTGTGTAAGGCTCATTTTGTGGGACTTAGCAAGAATCCAACTTAGGAACATTCTTCCAGAATGGAACTCACTCATAAGTCAGAGACTTACTGTAATTAATTTAAAACATTCAAAAGTCAAAATAACTGCCAGGTGTGGTGGCACACGTCTGTAATCCCAGCACTCGGGAGGCTGAGTCAGGAGGATCGTGGCACATTCAAGACTAGCCAGGGCTACAAAGTGAGCTCAAGGCCAGCCTAAACTGCATAGTGAGACCTCATCTCAAAAAGACAAAAAAAAAGTCAAGATAACTACAAAAGAATGAAGTTCTGATAATGCTGCAATCTAGATGAACCTTTATGAGATTATTCTAAATAAAATAATCTGGACACACACAAAGAAAGAAAGAGCACATGCTGAAGTGTAGCTGTAGTATCTCACCCTCTCCTGTCTTCTGCGTTCACAGTTACTGCAGCAAGGAGGTGTACAATAAGGAGAATCTTTTCAACAGCCTGAATTACGATGTTGCAGCCAAGAAGAGAAAGAAGGACATACTGAATAGCAAAACCAAAACTCAATGTAAGCCGTTTGCCTCAGACTTGAGAGGAAAGTTGTTTGAAGACCGTCAGGGGGGCTGGGGATTTAGCTCAGCGGCACAGCGCCTGCCTGGCAAGTGCAAGGTCGTGAGTTCAATTCCCAGTACGGGGGGGGGGGGGGGGGCGGTCAGGGATTGGTTCTCCCTGTTAGGCATCTTTCTTAATGTTTACTGTGTCGCTGGCAGAAGCACCAGGCTCTTTGCACCCAGAAACCTAGCTGTGCATTTTACAAGTGAGATGCACACGCTTTTCATAGCCTTGTTTATAAGTCATTCGTTTGCTAGAGAGGGCATTTCTCTTCTGCTTCTCACTTGTTTTTGAGGTAAGTGATACAGTTATTACAAGTGACATGGTCAGCTCAGTCCGAGCCACCGTGTGCTTTGATTTTTAACTGGTTCAAGGCTTTGGCTCTTACTTTCCTTGTATAAATATTATTAGTATTCCTAGATGCTGAATGTAAGCATTAGCAGAGTATGTAAAGTTTTATTATGCATAAATTACAAATTATTTTAGTTTAATCCATTTGTTCTATATTTTTTCTCCACGTTACCTGTTCTGTTTTTTGTTTGTTTTTAGACAGGGTCTCACTATGTAGTTCAAGCTGGCTTTAAACTCACTATGTAGCCCAGGTTGGCCTCGAACTCACAGCAATCTTCCTGCCTCAGCCTACTGAGTGCTGGAATTACAGGCATGCACCACTCTGCCTAGATATCTGTTCTCTTCCTACTTTCATGGCTTTCTATAAGCTTTAGATTTGGTGTTTAAAACACACTTGTACTTAGGTGTTAGGTTTTTGGGTTTTTTTTTATCTTTGGTATACTAAATTTGACTGTCAACTATTCGAAATATGTCAGACAAGAGAGATTATAGCTTCAGTATTTATTGATAGAAATACTGTAGAACTTCATTTCATTGCAGAAATTAAAATTTTGAGTCCTCTTATATTGTCAGTAGAGTCTTTCTAATTTTTGTTGAAGCTTTTCAAACTTTGGAATAAATGAAAAAGACCCATGTTTAAAATCTTGGGCATGTTGCACATTTTAAAGGCATGGTTTTTGTTTTATTTTATCTCTGCAGATTTCCACCAAGAAAAGTGGATCTATGTTCACAAAGGAAGCACTAAAGAGGTGAGCACTAACAAACCATCATGTTTAGCCTGTAGCACTCCGAAAGAATGGGCTACAAATTGGGAAACAGTATCACTTCCTGGCCCAGCTGTCCTCAGGGATGTGGGTGGCAGTGATAGGCCTATGCCTAGCCAGCCATCAGAGATTGGGATACAGAGAAAGTGAAGACAAATGGTTTTGTGGACCCCCCAGTCTTCAGTGAGATAATATATATGGAAGTTTTTCCCAGGATTAATACGCCTATCTCAATGGTATTATTATAAGCCCTGGACTTGCCCACAAGACAGTACCTCCCTCTGTTCTAAGATCCATCCTGACTTCAACTTGGTCCAGGTATAGTCCTGGGAGGACCAGTCACTAAATCTAGCAGTTTTCTGTGTCTGCCCAGTAGGAAAACAGGGCAACTGCATTTGTGTGGTATTTGATAAAACCCTTTTGTATGCATTTTCTCCCAGCGCAGGCATTCAGATAGCTAGGAAGCTAGGCAGTAGGACAGAATGGTGGGGTTTCTGTTGCCATCAGGGACCAGGTTTGGAGAATATCTACTTCTCCCTGTAATCGGACGTCCAGAGAGGGTCAGTGATAAATCTGAAACCACTAAGAGGCCAGACCAGAGCCAGGACTGTTGAGCTGTACTCCTGATTCTTTGTGCGGTCATAGATAAACATCAAAGCTTCTTTTGCTTCTTCATGAAGCCTTTTAAAAAACAACCCCACTTGTGACAACCACAGTAAAAGAAGCACTATCAATGCAAGTCAGGTGATGACATGGTTGCCACAGGTGGGCCACGTCCTCCTCCCCAGAATACGTTACTATCCCAAGCCCTCATGACCTCACACATCATGTGATATATTTTCACACAGTAGCCCATGCAGAGAGCATGCACCCAACTGGTACAGGTCACAAAAGGGGACATTTCATGGGTTTGACCAGATCAAAAGTAGCTGCAGGCTTTGTTGCCCGTCTCATGGGTCCCAGGGATTCACCATGCAGGAAAGAAGCCAGTGCCCAGATCACCTAAGACAGGCATCCAGCGTGTCTGGCAGTCTGGTTGGGTCATTCTAGAGAATGACTGCCGCGTGGCAGGAGTCACATGGCTGCCTTGTTTCCCATCCAGCGCCATGGTTATTGCACATTGGGGGAAGCTTTCAACAGACTGGACTTCTCCACTGCCATTCTGGATTCCAGAAGATTCAACTATGTAGTTCGGGTAAGTCCCAAGGGCCCGAGGCTCATCCAAGTGCATATGTTGAATTCTGTTCAGGTTGTCTTGAAGTAGCTCCCAAAAAACCTTTTGGGATGCTGTTTTGAGGGAAGCAGAAACAGGCTGTCTGACCTCTTCCCTGGCCTGCTTCAAGGTATTAGGTGGGTCCTGTGAGCATGTCTCTGTGAGTGATCATCACAGACAAGGGCTTCCACATCTCGCAGCGAGCTAGTCCCTTCCAGTGCCGCCACTTCAGCTTACTCTGGGTAAACGGGATGTTGTGGGCAGAAACATCAGCAAGAGAGGAGTCCACAAGAAGCAAGTCCTCACATGCACGGGCTCATTTTGAAACCTCCTGTCTGTCTGTCTGTCTGTCGGTCTCTCTCTCTCTCTCTCTCTCTCTCTCTCTCTCTCTCTCTCTCTCTCACACACACACACACACACACACACACACACGTTGCTCTTGCTCTCCTTTTCCTGCTTCAGCTGACTTCTGTGTGACCCCCAAGGAGTTCTTGGTTTAGGCCACAAAGTTAAATGAGCTCAGAGCACCGCAGTGTGGCCTTCTCCGGGCTCCTTCACACCTCCGTCCCACGTGACGGCAGCATGCAGCTGCCTGTTTACCTAAGGCCTCCACCTGCCCATTGGGCCTGTTGCCTTCTGTTTTATATCTCATTTTGGAAAGTGAATGACCTTTAGCAGACTGTTACTGATGAGGAAAGGAAGTTTGCTGAGGCTCTGAAGCCATTGATTCTTTCTAGGAGAGTGCCTTGCGCCCTGCCCCACCCGCCTCAGCACCCTGAGTGTTTGTGTTGGTGATTTGACACGGGAGCAGCAGCTGTTTGGGGTTTTAGGCTGTGAAGTAGGAGGGAATTTTCCCCTGTGGGTGTTGCTTGGTTTGGTTTTTATTTTCTTCTTCTGGGTTGTTGGGCTTCTCAGTGCCATGTCACAGTCAGATGATTGCAGAAGCTCAGCCAGAGGGATGACATTCAAGCCCCCTTGAGGCCTGGCTCATTCACCTGTCCTCTGGGCAGACGCACGCTGGGCGGTGCACACTGACCCGGGAAAACCCAGGCTGGATAGATGCAGGAGCATCTGTCTGCCCTCCACTGAGCCCTCCTTCCAATCCAAGCGATGCGAAAGAAGAGCCCTTCTCGGTGAGGTGCCCGCATCGCCCAGCCTGCCCCTGCCAGTTTAAGGAGGTCACCCAGTCCTCCCAGTGCTGCAGACTCATCTAGCTGGTTGGAAATGGGAGCTCTAGAAACTTCTGTTGCTAAGAATACAAATAGTTTCCATCTTCTGTTAGAGGAAGGCGCCTCGATCTGATGTCTTGTTACAAACTGATCATCAAAATGGTCTGTTCTTAGGTGTTTTTCCTTCCTAACTTTTTCTTTCAAAAGAAATAAAGCAAAGGAACAAGGATGTAATGATAAAAATATATTTCATGTAACTATCACTCACCTTCTACCCTTTCAATAACTTTACACAGTGTAGATAATTTTCCTGTCTCCATTTGAACAAATGGCAGTGCAGTAAGTGACTTGTCTGAAGTCCCAAAGCCACACAAAGGACAAAATGCAGGCTGAAGCCTGGACACTTGTAGAGTCCGGGCTCCGAACTGTTCTGTACTGTGCAATCAGATAAGTTCTACACAAGCAAAAGGTCCTGAAGTGAGGCCCCCGCTGCAGTCATTTCCAGCTGTTTCAGTCTCCTGCTGACTTGGTGTCCTCCTTTGTGAGAGGCCAGCCCCAGGTTCATGGGGCAGCTGTGGGAATATGGGGTACATTATACAAGTGCATACTCTGCAGTCTAGGGTCCGCTAATCCTAATATTTCCTGCTCACCAAAATTACTGTGGATTCCCCATAAAATGCCTTTTTAGTTTAGCTGATAAAACCGTTTTTGTACTTTAAAAAATATAACAATTGAAAAAAATAGCAATTAACGGGAACCAACCATGATTAAGACCGAGCACACAGAACTTGTGCCTCGTGGTATCCAGTTGTACCATCAGTACTTTCCTTTAAAGAGTCCTAGAGTCAAAGAAACTACTGAATGCTTTCAAAATTGATAGGTTTAGAAATAGTGGAAAAATACTTCTGTTTTGGAAAGAACAGTTTTTCCCCCTTCACTGTTTGAGGCCTCTATAATTAGAGAAATAATATGTTATTTTTATAGAGAACTTAAAACACTTTAATGATAGGCAGTGTGTTTTGAGGTTTTTCTTCTTAGGAACTCAATATACTTCTCATACATTGTCCTTAACCTTAAACCAACCCTACAAAGAACTGTTGCTGGCCAGCGTGTTACCCTTTTCTTACCACTTTGACCTAATGATGTTTTAGGGCCACATGTTTGCTTGGTTTCTTTAAGGAGCTAAACCAACAGGGGAGGAGGTAATTCAAAGCTTTTTAAGGCCAAAGCACATCTTTAAAATTTACTTATGTTCATGCCAGCGATCCTTGTCTCAGAAGGAGCTGTGCAAAAGTAATGAGACCACCACCACTGCTCTCTCAGAACATTATCTTTGTATCAGTTAGCATGCACATGGCAGGGACCTGAGGGGACCTGAAGTTTTGACTGTACACTAGAAAAGTTTTCAGTGATATTTATGTACTGTTTCAATTAGCTTCAAACTACATACGCTGTTCCTGCCACTTTCCCTATTCATTCCCAGTGAATTAAATTACAATTTGAACTATGTGTTTTAAAGATGATTTAAATTATTTAGAAGCAGCGGTTTGTGGAAGGCCACTTACAAAATAGTTTACCTTCTGCCTCAGGGCCAGAGGCTTCCGGGGGCCGAGCCACTCAGAGGGTTGGCAGTTGGTAGCCGGGAGAAGGCAAATCGCAACTAACCAGAGCACAGAGAGGCCAGAGGATAAAGTGATCTCTGGCTGCTCCTAGAATCGCTTAGGGGCCATGCTAGAGGAGAGAGGAGGCCCAGTACTCCAGCTTCTGGTTAAATTAGAGTTAGGTGAAGGTGCCACTTTCAAAATATTGGCCAAGTGAGCACAGTGAATTTGTAGGTTTGTAGACTACCTCAGAAATAAACAGAAGGCTAACATGATGCTGTGTGTCTGTAATTCAAGCACTCTGGGAGGCTGAGGCAGGATGATCAAGTTTGAGCCCAGCCTGGGCAACTTAGCAACTTGGTAAGACCCTGTCCCAAAATAAAAAATAAAAAAAAGGACTGGGGATGTAGCTCAGTGCAAAGGGCTTGGCTTCAATCCCCAGTACCACAAAAACAAGCAAACAAAAAATGACTTTGGAACCCCAATGTTATATTGTGCATAATGAATTTTTAAACAAAATACAGCGGGGTATTAAATTCTGAATGTGACTTCTGCCCCATGTCCTGAGTCCGTCGGAAACACGGAGATGGAAGAGCATAGAGCCTCCCACAGTATAGCTCGTAGGCAGCCATGACCAAGACAGGAAGTCTCAAGTTGCCAGCCTGATGCAGTTGGGGCAGAGACTCACCTGTGTGCAGGTGGGCTTCTGGGAAGCTCAGAATGACTGTGTGGATTTAAATCCTTGCAGTCTCCCTGATGAGGCCCAACTACCTGTTCCACAGTGAGCCTCCTGATAACACTGTGTCACTGGGCTAACAACGGAGATCAACACTGAGCAGCACCAGTATGAAAGATAATTTACAGAGGGGTAAGAGAACAGCTAAGTATGAGTGCTTATTGAGTACAGTGCAGAGTACAGCTGCAGCTCGAATTCAGACTCGTGTCACTCTGAAATCCTCCCTAGCCAGTGAGGAAAACGAATAAGACGGATATGGCCTGGCCTATGAGTCTACAGCAGGCCTCAGCAAACTGCCAGTCCCAGCCCATGCCGCCTGGCTCTCCATGTTTATGCGGACTACATGTGTTGTACATTTTTTCAGTATTTTGAAATTTAAAAGAAGTATATTTCATAATTCATAGAAGTTATGTGCAGCTCCAATTTTGTGTCCTCATTGGCACCCAGCCACACTCATTCAGGGCTGAGCAGCAGAGTCCTGCTCACCTGCAAGCCTGAAATATTTACTATCTGGCCTCTCTCAGGTGACCCCTGCTATGCCGTCTAGTTGGTAACTTGAGAAACATGCGCTGAAGGACGTTACCTAAACCATCACCATAAGACAGAGCTTGAAGTTGCTGAGGCTGGGTGTGATGGCACAGGCCTGTAATTGCAGTGCTCTGGTAGGCTGAGGCAGAAAGATCAAAACTTTAAGCCCAGCCCAGCCTGGGCAACTATTAGTATTAGTAAGGCCTATCTTCAAATACAAAAAATTTTGTAAAGAACTGGGAATGTAGCTCAGTGCAAAAGCCACTGGCTTAATTCCAGCCGCCCCCACCAAAAAAAAAAAGCTGAGCTGCAGTAGAGCCAGATGCCTGTGAAAGTTTTTTTTTAACTTTTTAAATTTTTACTAGTCCATGTTTATGGCACATAGTAATTACATTCATCATGGGGAGCTTCTGCATAATGCATCTTAGTTCTTTTTACTGCCCTTCTCCTGTCCCTGTATCCTCTGTCCCCCATCTCTTGGTCCCCTTCCTATTTGCAAAAGATCTATCTCCTTGTTTCCTATTGTCTTATATTTTTCTCTTTAAAATGTTCCTGTTTGGGTTTCTCACAGAGGAGAAATCATGTGGCATTTAAGCTTGTGTGTCAGAGGCTGTAGAAGGCAGGGTCATTGCAGGCCTTTAAGAAAGACTTCAGAGGGAAGGTGGGGTTTGAACTGGTCATGAGTTGGGCAGAACCCAGGGAAGCTGAATGGAGGAAAGCAGACCCCAGGTGTGGTCAGGGACCACGAGCAGAACATGCAGTCTGGAGCAGAGGAGCACAGTGTGTGTTGGAGAGCAGGATCCGCTGTCCGCTGTTTCCACATGCTGGCTTACGTGATCTTGGATGAGCCTCGCTCAGCTGCTGATGAGATGGGACTGATGATCGGGAACCCCGCAGAGGTGCAGCTAACGTAAACAAGAGAAGTAGCTCACGGCGCGCTGATCACGCACAGTGCAGAGTGTGTGAGTGTTGGTGACTATTGCCCATCCCCGTATGGCTGGACGAGGAGCTGTCACACACATGAGAAGAAGCCGTGAGTGTGAGGCCACTCCATGTGACATCGCCTGGGTGCAGGAAGGAGCCACTGGGAAAAGATGAGGACCAGAGCACAACGGAAAAGGGTTTCAGAAAGTTGTGATTGCTGGCATCTGGCCTTCCCAGGTGTTACCAGTTATTAAATCGTCAGTCTGTCGGTTTGCACTTGACTGATTTCATCTCTGTGTTGCTTTGGCGAGCACAGTCACGCCGTACAGTGGGCAGATGTTGCTAACTCAGAGAGGAGGAAGCAGAGACCTGGAAACAGCGATGGGCGCTGGGTCACCTAGGAGGCGGGGACCTGATCATGGTCCTCTGACTCGCACTCTGGTGCTCTCCCCTCCACCACAGCTCTTGGAGAAATCAGAGTGTAGCCTGCCATCTGCTCTTACTGTCACTGAAATGCTGTCACACGCCTGCAAGGGACAGGGCCTGATGCCTGGACATCCTAGTCAGTGATGGTAAACTTTCTGGAGCTTTCGGTGGTAACAAACAGCCCGCTGCAGCTCACGTGCCATGGGTTCGCCACCCTGCCGTGGATCACCACTCCCACCCCTCATCAGCGCTGCAGCATCACACAGAACCTGGAGTGCCAGTTCCAGATGGGAGGAGACTCACCCCATGCGACAGGTATTGGAAAGGACAAAGAACTCTCAGCTCCACTCCGTGGCCCTCTGCGGCGTGGAACGTTGCAGCCTCAACCAGTGCACACACTCCTGCTCTGTTCACGTTACCACCTACGTCTACTTGAATGTTTCCAGCAAGTTGTTATATTCCCTCCGCTCCTGAAAAGCGTTTTCCAAAAACATGTTTTAGTTTAAGTTGACTGGTGGTTTGGCAAACAAAAGGCTGAATATGGCCCGATTCAAATTCAAACCCAACGCCTTAAATGAAGGGCCTGCCGCTGCCAAGCCCTGGTAGGTTGTGACTTGCATGGGCAGACTGGCTCTCTGCCAGGCTCCTGTGCCACAGTGAGTGACCTTGGAGTCACTGGGTGCTGTGCACACTTGGTGGCCTCAGCCACCAGCGTCCCACAGCTAGTGGTATCTGAAGTAGAGGAGAGGGGGCGGCTGCCGCAGCATCACAGTGCCAGAGAACCGAGCCCTGACCCAGGGGAAAATGACCTCTGAAATGACTGTAAGTGGTGGTGTTATCATATTTCTCCACCTGAGCTTCTTATCCTACTTTGGACCAGTGAATCAAAAGCATGCCTATTTTTTTTTCCTTTTTTTTCTTTTGTATGTTTGTCTTGAGGACTTAAAATCTAAAAATCCACTACCATGAACTGACTCAGAATTGACCTTGTGTAGGTGGAGGGATATGCCAGGCAGTGAGTGGAGGTATGGTTTGGTTTTGTTTTTTGCAACACCGGGGACTGAATGCCAGGCCTTTGTACTGAGCTACACCTTGGCCCTTTTTTACTCTGAAACAAAGTCTCTCTAAGTTGCCCAAGATGGGCTTGAACTTTCCACCCTCCTGCTTCAGCTCCCAGAATATTGAGATGCTGGTTGTGCACCACAGTGCCAGCTGGTGAGCTGAGTCTTAAGCACCAGGTCAGCAGACTTGGGCCTGCCAAGGAGGGATGCTCCTGAGGGTTTGTGATGCTGTACTCTGAGGATGTGTGACCGAGAGCCTGACAGCCTCTTGATTCTAGAGAGGAGAGGGTCTCCAGTGTCCAGCAATGCAGAGTTGCCATCATCCTCCTGTAGGTCTCAGTGTGTGTGAATTGCTCCAAGTAAATGCTTTTGAATTCCTCATGAGGCATTTCTGTGTCAAGCTGCATATCCAGTGAGCCCTGGCCACTTGAGAATCTGTGAGACTTTCCTCCGGCTTCTCAGATGCTTCTGGGCCCTTTTGGGAGACAAGGCACAACTACTGAGCCTGCAAGTTGTGTCAGGGACTTCGAGGGGCATTGGAGATGGTCCTCTGGAACAGGCAGAGCTTGTGATCCTGCTTCCTCGCACCAGGATTGGGCCAGGTGGAAGCATGTGGGAGGCTTTGCCCTGGCAGGTGGCTGGGGCAGGAATGCCCAGATGGGAAGGAATTGAAGGGTAGCGACAGTAGGTCAGGGCGGAGGGGATGTGACGTAGTCTTGGGGTAGAGGCGGGGGTACTGGAGCAGATGGGGAATCGTGTGTCACCGAGCCAAACAGTGCTGCCTAGCTTGATGCCACAGCGAGCAGGGCACCATTGTGAGCAGTGATACAGGAAAAGGTGGAGAAGCGGGTTTCTCTCAGCTGAGGGTAGAAGTCATGCACACTCGGCCCTCTTTTTTACTTTAATTCCCTCAGTTAGAGACATGTTTTACTTACAAATAATATTTACCCAATCTGACATGCCCGAAGATTGTTAATGTTGCTGAAATTTTTTTCTCTTCTCACCTGTCAGTGTTCAAGCTCAAAGGCAGGACAGAAGTTTCCAGGTCTGTAATCTGTGTTATCCATTGAGTAAATAAGGGTCTTGGAAGCACATAGCACCCAGGACAGGCAGAGACACTGTCGAAGGTAACCAAGGGTTTGCTGCAGGAGAGACATCACCTTCCTGCAGGACCCAGCTTGGGCATGGAGTGTGTGAGACAGGCCTGGGGATCCTAGGCCAGGCTCCCACCCTGTTTGACAACACTGACAGGTTTCCTGATCAAGCTGTAGAGCCCCACTGTCCAAGGATATAGAGAGGAACTTGGCATAGATTATGTCCTTAATAATATCTCATATGCTTGAGCAGCAACCTCGTGGTTAACCTGTGGTTTTGACCTTTTAAAACTAGCAGGCAGGGGAAGCTCCTGTTTTTGTTGACACTTCCGAAGGTCTAGATCCAGGCTGCTTGCCCTTCTGGGAAGTGTGTGCCATATGTCAGTATGGCAAGTAACTTACTCCTAGGCCTCCATGCTATTCCTTGGGTGGCACTTTGACCCCAGGCTCCAAGTGAACACCAGCCCAACAGCCCAGAAGATTTACCTTTGACCTTGACTGGGTCACTTGACCTCATAAACTGCCTCACCCAAAGCAGGAGTCATTTCTGGTAAACTATCTCCTGAGTCCCTTTGAATTATAAATTCTTTGATTCTGAAACTGTAAAACCCAAACGGTTGTTGGGTGCCTGGCTGGTACCAGGGGAAGAGTAGTAAACAGGACTGGCCCTGCTGTCCAGTCCAGAGGCAGCTCCCCTGCTCAGACAACCAGCAAGTGCACAGGGGCACGGAGCAGGGTGAGGGAGCCATGGCATGGATGGCAGAGGGCGGTTTCTACGTAGCGTGTCCAGGACAGCCTCTCAGAGTCCAGGCAGGCAGCGCTTGAACAGAGGCCCAAGGAACAGGACAGAGCCAAGCATGTGCAGACAAGCCAGAGGCTGGTGGCTCAGAGGGGCAGGAAGTTTCAAGAAACAAAGCCGACCTGTGCAGCTAGAGCAGCAGGCGTGTGGGAAGGCTCTGCAGAATCAGGCTGGAGGAGGAGAGGAATCAGAGCAGGAAGACCTTGCCCATGGAGTGGTGTAAGGAGCTCAGGGCTTCTCCTGAGTACAGAGGGCAGCCGCTGGAGGATTTTAAGCGCAAAAGTGATGTATGAACTGGTAACATTTTAAAAAACCTGAGTACTATACGAGCATGAACTGAAGGGGAAGAAAAGAAGCCAGCTTTTTATCTGAGTCACGTGGGCTAGGGGGTCGCCTTCTGCCTTCCATCTTGCACACGTCCCTGCAGAACGCCTGCCATGCACTCTGAGATTGGCTGTGTGGCTCTCTTGCCACTACAGTTTCTGCAGCTCATCTCCAAAACAAGCCAAAAGGTAGGATGCCCGCTGTCCCTCCCGTGGCCCGGCACCATTCTTTAGTGAGCCCCTGCAGATGGTGCCAGGTCCCCACCCTGCCCACATAGCAGTGACACCAAGGGACTCCCCTTCACCCTCCCATCTCTCGAAATACAGCCACCAGTTACTGGTACGTGGGCTGAAACTTGTCCCGCAGAAAGCGGCCACTTCCAAAAAAGACATTTTCCTCCACTCTTTCTCTGTGGCTTAAGGGCAAAGAAGCAATGGAGTCAATCATTTTGGTAAACAAATTGCTAGATAAAAATCTGCTCCCATGCACACACAGCTCTGACACAAGCGAGATTAACAGGTCTCGGGGCTAGGGATTTAGCTCAGCAGCAAAAGCGCCTGCCTGGCAAGCGCAAGGTCGTGAGTTCGGTTCCCGGTACCGGAGAAAAACATAAAACAAAACAAAAAAAAAAAAAAAAAAAAAAAAAAAAAAAAAAAAAAAAAAAAAAAAAAAAAAAAAAAAGAGATTAACAGGTCTCTCCCCCAGCTCATTTGGCCCACAACACCACGTCCTGGTTCCGGGCTGCAGTCACACTGGTGGAGAAGCAGACCTAACGGTAACAGCTGCCCTGCACAGTTCCCTCCCCTAAACTCGCTGTTAACATTTTCTTGGTATTATTTCTCCCTTACTATAAGAAGCTGATTACCATAAGATTGATCAAAAAAATTTCCAGACTGTTTTCCCAAAACATAGCAATACATGGTATGACTACGATTGTTAGAGAAAGGCTTTGGCTTATGTGCAAAAGTGGTTGGCCTTGACAAACAAAAGTCACTAAGGTATCCAAAGGCATACTCCCTGTTACGTGTATCTGGGCTCAAGTTGACTCTCCTGTTTGCTACTGCAGATATGTGAGCACGTTAGGTGAACTGCTTATCTTCTCTGGACCTCAGTAGCTCCATGTGCCACATGGGGAACCTACTTCACTGGGTTGTCACTGCAGACTGAAGAAGGTCATGCATGTGAAGCACGAAGCCCAGTCGCTGGCACATAGTAAACATCCAGGACTGTTAGCAAAATGAGAACTGTTAGCAAAATGGCAAATGCAGCTAAGCGAGGTATAAAAGGTTATCAGACTCTGTAATGTTTGTATTGTTCCTATCCTATTTCATAAATGGATGCATGTTTATTATTATGTGTTTCCTACAACAACCATTGAGAATAGTTAATGATTATTCAATAGGTCACTCATGTATAGTTCTATTCATTTTCTTTCAAAGATACCTAAATAGAGTACAACAACTATTGATAATCTCCTACCTCTTTTGTCTGTAACTCACTATTATTTGTCTGTTTGTTTTCCTGAGAAACTATCTTGTAGATAACAATGTGTAAAACAATAACCATTGATAATTTCCTACCACTTTGTAAGTTGGTAAGCCCCCCCCCATTGTTGTTATCCTTCTCTTACTCTCTAAAAGAAAAAAAAAAAAGGTTATCAGTATCAACCTTTACCAACAGATGAGCTATCAGATGCATCACAAACATCATAAAGATGACAGAAAAGGACATTAAAATTGGAAAGCATTTAGTCAACAGCACACACAGATAAAATACAAGGGGCCTTTGAATGAGATGTTAACTCACTATTCTCTGTCTGTAAATAATTTTATCTCTAGTGTTCTCTGTGGTGTGATAAAAGCCAATAATAATGATCTGTGGAGTGTGTTCTTGGTGCCAGGCAAAACTGTGAGTGCTCTGTGAACGCATCCAGTGTTCACAGCAGCTCTGAGGTGAGTTCCATTATGTGTGTCTCCAACAGACAGGAACAGTGAGGCAGGCAGTCCGACTCTGAAGCACTCTCTTAAACCCCTATACCGTGTACCAGAAGTTGACAGACTACAGCAGAGAGGCGACATCTGGCCCTCCCCCTGTTTGTGTAAATGAAGTATTATTGTACACATTCACATACATTCATTTACATACTGTCTATGGCGGCTTTTGTGCTACAACTACAGAGTTGAGTGTTACTATAGAAGCCACATGGTAAATATTTACTATGTGGCCCTTCATAGACGTTTCCCAACCCTAGATGTCAACTTTAAACTTCACTGAAGATTGGGCTTTGGATTTTTTTTTTGGCGGGGTGGTCTTTTTGAGACAGGGTCTCACTATGTGGTTCAGGCTGGCCTTGCGCTTACTTTGTAGCCCAGGCTGGTCTTGAATTTGCAATGATCCTCCTGCCTCAGCCTCCCAAGTGTGGATTTGGCATTGATGGTAGATGTTTATAGGTTTACCTCACTTGATTCTTGTAACAACCCTGTGAAGCAGTGGTCTTTTCTTTTTACAGTATTGCCATTTTACAGATGAAGACACCAGGGCCCTGTGAGATTAAATGGCTGACAGTAAACTTCATGAGTCCAGGGATCGTGTGTCTTTACCATCAGACCCTGTCACCTACCGAAACACTAGGACAGTGTGGACACTCAGAAATACTTGCTGAATGAATGACAGCTGTAAAGGTCACTGTGCTGAAGAATCTAGGTTTCCTATTGCACAGCTGGCAGGGAAAAAAGAGACTTTCTCCTGAGATAGGATGAAATGCCGGTGGCTGGCATGTTCTTCCACTGTCAGTTGTCAAATTTATGCTGCTGTATTCTCCCCCTCCCTCCTTAGTCAGAGAAGATAAGTTCAGCCCTTCCAGAAGGTTTTGTGTTTCTCTTAAATGCAGAGTCAGGGCCTTTGGAGCCTTTTTGTCCTGGTAATTGGTGCATTTTTAGACGAGATTAAAACTGACACCCTCATGAGGTAGGGGTCACAATGCTGGCTGGATCTCAGGCAGAGCCGAGCACCTGCCTCCTCCCACATCTGACCTCACCCCCACCCCCACCCCGACGCCCACGCGGTGATGAGTCTCGGCTGGGCGCCAGCTGCCTTTCAACAACAGCCGAGGCCAGGCTTTGGTTTTCTTTCTCTTGCTTCGTACCGGTCATATGAGGTTCCAGGTATTAATAAACTCTCACCTCGGCCTTCTAGATTTGCTGTCGGTCAGGGAGAGAAATGAGAAGTTTGGCCAGTCCCCGTGTGCCACTGTCATGCCTCTCTTGACTGTCACATGCTGGCTGGTACAGAGCTGGGCCAGACAGGCAGACAGGGTCTGGTGTGGGCACTGTCACAGATGTGGCCGCTACTGGAGCTTGGATTTCTTGCCTCTCTCAGTGACATCTGTCCACTCCTGACTCCCGACCTTAGATCACCAGTACCAGTCCCGGCAAACCAGTGGTGCGTCTCTCAGTACGTGGAGATACAAAAGCAAGACAGGAAAAGCATTTGGGGTTTTGGTGGAGTTTTTTTCTACTTAAAGTAGAATTATGTTCAGGAAATGAAGTCTGTACGTGGCTTAACAAGCACCTGAAGGGCTTGGCAGGGACAGACTATCTCAGCAGGTGCCTTGGAGGCAGGGGCACTCTGAACAGCCCAGCAGACCTATCCACGGTCCCAGTTTTCCTTTGCAAACCAGTGTTTTAAATTTCACCTTGCTACTTACCCTCAGTCTGTTTTCTAGCACCCAGCACTGTGTCATAGGTGGTGATTATGGACCCAAAATAAAGTTGGGCGAAGCTGAGCCAGGTGAAAATCTCGTAGAAATTTTCCTAGAAGCAGAGACCCAACTTTAGCAGAAATAAGGAGTTGGTTTTCTAAGTCTAGTTTACAGAGTTAGTTTTACTGGGCCTGGTGGTTTCTGAGGAAATGGAGCATCTTCACTTCATATGAACACTTTCACTTAATGGCTCTTTGAAGGCATAGCATTGTCCTCTTACTTTCCTGCGCTGAGAACACGGCTGAGTCTTCTTGATGGTTGTGGAGTAAACCTTAGTCTCTTGAGTCTCGCTTTTCTCATCTGTGAAATGAGTTGAGCTAGCTGACCTTAAACCCTTTGAATACTCTCTTTGATGCTATTTAAATCATGCCATGCCTGCGTAAGATGTGACTAGGGAAGGAAAGAAAGATTGAAGAAAGAACACGCCAACTCAGCTTTTCTCTTCCTTTTTAATTTCTTTTTTTATAGTAGTAGGACTTCAACAAACCAGCCTTTATTTAGGACCTAGTTTGGGGGTGCAGTCTATCTGCATTCTCTCACTTACAGCCTAACTCTAGGTATTAGCAATAGGGATGAAGAAACTGGAACCCCAAGGAAGCAGGTGCCCTTCCCGTATCATGGAGCCAACGAGCAGTCAGAACAGGACTCACTTAGGGCTGAGAGCACAAGGTCCTGCTTTGAGGCCACAGCAACCTCACTGCCTCTGGTAGACACAGGTTTGCATATTATACATCCCTAGAGCTCTCCTTCCCTGACTCGTGCCTTTCTATTGAGTGTCATGCGAGATTCTAACTAAGGCATGTTTGTGCACACTGCCTAAGCAGGAGGTGCTGGGGAAATGCACACAGTTGCTGAACAGGAGCTGTAGGTGGCTTGAGAACGGTGGATGGTGGGAGTGGGATAGAGGTTCCAGGGGGGTCAGAACAATTCCCGTCATGTGATGATTCTGCAGGACTCAGACGTTCACGGGTCACGGGAGGCTTTGTTCTCTTTAGAGTACTGTCAGCGTCCCTTGCCAAAGTAGGGCAAGTGGAATGGATTAGCCCTGACTGAAGGCAAAACTTTACATTTTAAAAGAAAAAAGCAATTAAATATTCAGCCCAGTTCCCAGGTTTTGGGTTACCCCTGTTTGTCTTTCACTTTGAGCATCTGCTTTTGACTGCCTGGCGGCCCTGCCTGCCATTTATCTCTCTCTGTCAGCCTGTGTCTACGTGTCTTGTGACTCAAAGGGAAGATTACAGGAGAAAAATATCTCTGTATTCTAAGCTCGGCAAGTTCTATTTTTATCCACAGCTGTTGGAACTGATAGCAAAGTCACAGCTCACATCCCTGAGTGGCATCGCCCAAAAGAACTTCATGAACATTTTGGAAAAAGTGGTACTGAAAGGTGAGCTTCACACTCTCTCACCCTTTTTATAGGCATAGGGATGGGCAGATGGCTTTTCTGATAGACCAGACATGTCATGAGATTTAAAATAATATGAGTGGATTGAAATGAGTAACTCCAGCTACACGTCAGTGGTACCAGAGTCCACTTCAGAAAAAGATACAATCCATGCCCATGGCAAAGAATGAAACTGTCATGCTCCTGCTTTGGGGGCTTGTCCTCTTGTCCACTCCAAGTCTCCTGAGTCTTGATGAGGGCACACATCCCACCCTTGGGTACTGAACCTCCTGCCTCCTAGAAAATTGAACTGTTTACAAGGCAGAGTGGATTCATAGACTGTCGAAGCTAGAAAGAAACTTAGGTCACTGTGCACACAGGGAGACTGAGGCCCATAATAAGTGATTTGTCCATAATCACAGAGATTAGCCAGACAAGATCAGGACCCAAGTTCCTAACCCTTCACAGAGGGTTTCTCCCACTTACCATCTAAAAGCTCTCACTGCTGACCAAAAGCAGCAGCTTTCCGATCAGGTGAGCCATTTGCGCTGGCAGCACAAAGGGGATAGGAGCTTTATGGAAACCGGAGAGAAGAGAACAAAAGGGACCTAGATAAGGGAAACCCTACCCACCAGCCTCCAGTGCAAAAGGCTGCCCAAGTGCAGAATAAACACCAGTGAGAAAGGAAACCTGAGCCCCAGAGCCGGAGCCTGGGAAACAGGAGCCGACAGGGAAGAAGAGCCCTTACATAACACACAGTGCGCCAGGACTGTAACTCTTTCTTTTTTTCTTTCCCACTCAGTCCTTGAAGACCAGCAAAACATTAGACTGATCAGAGAACTGCTCCAGACCCTCTACACGTCCTTATGTACACTGGTCCAGAGAGTCGGCAAGTCGGTGCTGGTGGGGAACATTAACATGTGGGTGTACCGCATGGAGACCATCCTGCACTGGCAGCAGCAGCTGAACAATATCCAGATCACCAGGGTAAGCAGGAAGGGCGCCGCCTCCAAGCCACTGCTTCCACCACCCAGAGGCGGGACAGCCCCGCCAGGACTTCGGTTCCCGCCACCACCGTGATGGCTGATGGCAGAGTCTGCACTGTTCTGATTTTGTGCTTCGTCCTGTGCTGAGGGGGGCTTCCTGAGAGACAGGGGCAGGAAGAACTTGACAAATGGAGATCAAAGTATGTGAAAGATGACAGCCAGCTGAAACACCGTGGGAATGTGGGAAGCTGGCTTGGGGAGGTCCCGCTTCAGTCTTCAGTGGTGTTCAGAAAGTGCTCTGCCTTTTCCTCACCAAGAATGAGTTGTTGGCAGCTTTGGGAAGCTGCCTTGAGTACAACTGAGTTGTAAAGACGGGGAATTGAAAAACTGGTGCTTGGGGAACTTGGGCAGACTTCTAGAATTCTCGTTCCCGTGACTGGTGGTTGTGGCAGAGCAAGCCCTCGACGGCAGGCTGTGCACGTGCTTGTAAGACAGTGATGAGCAGTTACCAGGCAGAGGAAGAAAGCCTTGTGTTGCCAGCAGAATGTGGCCACGTGTATTAGTAGTTTCTCTTGGCTTCCAAAGTGCAACTCAGCCTCATTCACCCTCAGCTCTTGTCCTCTTACTAGTGATCAGGAAAACTAAGGCACACACCAAAAAAAAAAGCGCAAGAGATGCTGGAGTAATCACTTAGGGCTCATGGAGGGGCAGACACTGGGACAGCTCAGGTCGCACTTCACTTATCTAATCGCTCACCGTGGCTGTGTGGGTGGCTTCCGGGACCCAGGCCGATACAATTTAGGGCTGCACTCTGTCAGGAGAAGGTAGCAAGTGGAGACCTCTCTGGCCTCTTGTCAGTAGCTTTATTCACAATATGAAGTTTTCAAAATGCCCACCCTTGACTTCGTTGTTAATAACTTCTCTGTGCCTTGATTCCTTAAGCGCTGAAACAGTAGGAATAATTAGAAGCATCAAGTGCCAGGGATTTAGCTCAGTGGCACAGTGCCTGCCTGGCAAGTACAAGGTCGTGAGTTCAATTTCCGGTACCAAAAAAAAAAAAAAAAAAAGTTTCAGAGCTGCATGACTTCCTTTGAGTCCCTTGGGCAGCAACGCCAGATCACATACACCCTGTGCACACACACACTTGCATGTGGCACGGAGCATAAACGCAGGTCACTTTTTAGAAACCATCTCAGTTACTTGATTATTTAGGAGCATGTACCTGTTATGAACAGTAACCTGATCCAGTCTTAATAATTTACCTTAAACCCATCCCTAAGGTATAAACCTAGTTTGACAGTACGAATTTGTGACCAAATTTCTGTTCTTCTGGCTCACAAAACAAAGCCCACCTGTACTTCTACGTGACTTCCAGCATTCTCTGTGACCTGGATTTAATATTCCCTCTCTTCAGTCCAGGAGAGGATTACCCAGGCATTGACACAGTGAGCAAGTCCCATTTGTCCCTGGGACATCTGCCTTGCAGCAGCTTCGGGACACCCATTTAGATGGTCACGCTTGCCCTGTGTCCTCTTCCATCCCATAAGAACCCCTCTTGGCCACAGGCACCGACACACCTTGTGCTTCCATGGGCTGACAGCCTCACAGCCCTCCCTGCGGTCCCCACACACTCTTGGCAGGTAGCCATTGTTTGCAGTGTCACCCTTCATGAATGGGCTGGGTGGGAATGGAGAAGCCAGTGAGTTTCCCAGCATTACACCACAGCAGATATGAGAACTGAGGTAGGAGCCGTGGTTCCTCATTCCTACAGTGACAAAGCTTGCTTAATGCCAGTGATTTCCAAACCTTGTTCCCATCCAGCTTTCTTTCAACTATTTATACAATGATCCATCTTTTTAAAAAACCTTTTTAATGCAGTTAAATCCTCTGCAGAAGAGATCAAACACGGAAGTTCATGTCCTCCCCCTCCTGCTCGAGGTGCTCCAGCCAAACCGAGCCGTCTGCATATCGAGCAAGGTCATGCTTCAGGGCCTCCAGCCTCCTGGCCTGTCTTGACTGTCCAATCTATGAAAGCCACTGTCACTATCACTTCCTCATATTCTGTGATCTGAAATCATCTCACACACCTGCACCTCTTTGTCACCACCCACTGGTTTATAAACTCCACAAAGAAAGGATAATATCCTCACCTTCCCTATACGTGGCATAGAGCAGGAGGCAATTAGTAAATTTTAGTTGAGTAAGTAAATGCTGTCCCACCCTACTGCCTGCTGAAGTGCTTATTCAACACTCTAAGGAAAACAGTTGAAAAGTATTGCCCTGGATTGCGATGGCCAACTGCAAATTATTCAGTCTCTCCATGCCTCACTTTGGAAAACCGCACAGTGATGCCCTGGTGTTAATCTATAGAAAACAGTAGAACAGTGCCTTGCATGTTGTAGGTTCTTTAAATGTGTCAAGTGTTGTTTTATTTTGTTTGAGGTATTGTTTTGCAGTGCTGGGGATTGAACCCAGAACCTCACTCATGCAGGCAGGTGCTCTGCCACTGAGCTCCCTCCCTAGCCCTCATGTGTTGTTATCAAGGGCTTGCTTTGCACACACGTGCCTTTAAGACCTGTATGTGTATTAATGAATTCATCTAGTGAATAACTAAGTAGTTCTAATCACTGAAATTGATTGGTCACTGTGCTAAGTACTTACATGCATTCTCCTCTACTGCACCAAGCACCACTGTAGGATATGCATTTCCTTGTTTTATATTTGTTTTGTTTGTTTGTTTTTCTTCTGGTACCAAGAATCGAACTCACAACCTTGCACTTGCCAGGCAGGCACTTTTGCCACTGAGCTAAATTCCCAGCCCCTTCCTTGTTTTATAAATGAGAAAAATTAGACTAAGTAGTTGATGCAGTCGTCCTTAGCAGTGTCTGCAGAGGATTGATTTCAGGACCCCCTGAGGAGAGCCTGTGTCCATCCCCCCATATAGTTCAAGTCATCTCTAGATCATGCCTAATACTCAGTACAACATAAATGCTCTGTAAATAGTTACAATGCTTTATTGTATATGGGATAGTGACAAGAAAAACTGCCTGAACATGTTCAGTACAGATCTGACTCTTTTTGAATACTTTCTACCCATGGTTGGTTGAATCTGAGCATCCAGTGTGATTTTTCATCTGGGGCCTCAATACCAGTCGGACTAGCACGGGTTGAACTAGGCTTGTCCACAGAGACTGTGGTTTTCACTGCTGCTCCCTCCTCCCTGCTGTCCTTGCCCCAGCCTGCTAGACTCTGGGCTGTGTTATTTTGAGAGCTGTGCTGGAGCCCAGGGCCCCAAAGAGCTGTTCACATAAATGCCCAGCTCTGCAGAGGAGTGAGGACTTAATTACTTCAGTCTGAGCTGTATTTTAAGACATACTTTTGGACAGTTCGGCCTGAAGAAAAGTATATAATTCCATGGAAATGTAAGGTGACTTTCACAGTAAGCCTTCTCTGTGTGCCAGACTTCTGCCAGTGTCTTCCCACCACATCATCTTGTTTTCCTTCAAAAGTTTCATATCTAATTCTTTGGAACCAATTTTTATTGGCAAATATTCATATAATAAAGGATGAAGGAAAAAATTAACAACTGGTTTATAGAGGGGAAAAGCAAGTATAATTATGATGCTGTGGGCAGGGCATTGTTTTGAAGTGCTGGGGGCAGGGTAGACATGAATGGATTTGGGCCAACTATTTGACTGGAAGAGCAAGAATGACGTATTTTTCTTTTATATGTTTATATTCAAAAAGAAAGCATGCAAGCAGTTAACTGTTATCAGGAGTAAGGGCTTGGCATGGGGTCTGGGTAAGGATTTTGGAAAAGTGCAGGTTTGAAAGTTTGACAGAGTTGAACTCTTCCCAGTGAACTTGCCTTTAATAGGAGTTAATGTAGTAATTGGCTTGGGAGCTTTAACCAAACAAGTAGAGGCTTTGAAGTGCTAGAAACAAAAAGAAAGTCTCACGGCAGTTTTATTAGTTCATGTGATCAGCAGCAGATGATAGGTGACAGATGGGCCAAGGCTTTCCGCAGTCCTGCAGTCTTGACTGTCGTGCAGTTGATAGTTCAGCCTGGTAGCCTGGGGTAGAAGTACGTGACACGCACAGTCCAGGCCCAGGCACTTCTGATGGACAGGAGGCCAGGTTGCTCCAAGTCTGAGATGGTTACAGCTGGAGGATCTTTGATCTTCTACAGCTGGTCATTCTGGATCTCAGGAACCTGAGACCCCGTCTTCCCCAGAAGCCCAGGACCAGATCTGCTGCTCGTCTGTCCAGTGTCATCCTGCCTCCCATGTCACCCCAGTCCCTCTCCATAGTCCCCCTTCTCCAGGCCCCTTGCCACTGCCCACTGTCTCACTGTGTGCCAGTCCTGCCTTGTAGGAGACAGAGATGACTGCTGGGACTGAGGGCCCTGGAACCTTCCATGTGTCGGGCCTTGGGTGTGCTTGCTACAAGTTTTGCTCGTTAAAAAGTCAAAGAGACTGACACCCATTCCCAGGGCCTTTTCCCTGAGCTAAGGGAAGGGTTTGCATCCTACATGCTTTTTTTTCCTTTGACCTCTTGGAGGTGACAGAACACTGAGCTAAAAATGTCAGTCGTCCAAAATCGAGAACCCACCCTAAAGTAGCAGGGGAAGGACAATGCTCTACAATGCTGGGGAGTCATCTTATCTGCATACAGATAGAGCGTGGCTGTTCCAGACACGTCAGCAACCACTACTGAGGGCCTCCGGTGTGCAGCTGTTCTGCGGCTCCTGTGTGGCCCTCTGTGATTAGGTGGAATGTGTGGTGCTAGAATGGCTTATGTTTCTAGGCCCAGCCAGTCTAAAGAGCTCATTGCCGCAGCCCCCACAGCAGGCCATTATAGGATTTGGCCCATGGGTTCTGGGCCAGCACACACACACATACAAAAATATACACACAACACAGGATCTTTGTGTCATTCTTTTTTTGCCTTTTTAATTATTTGGGTTTCATTCATTCTACTCAGTTCATATTTACTGAGTCCATACTATGCCCGCAGCACTCTTCTGAAAACTGAGAGCACAGCAGTAGAATGAAATAAAAATTCCTGCCTTCACAGACCTTAAGTTCTAGCAGCAGTATTCCATTCAGAGTTTCTTTTAGAAATGGGTTGCTTTGCATAAAATGGACATTAGAAAGCATCTAAAGGAGCTGCTAGGAGTTCTAGGAAAGTGCAATGAATAGGCCTAGGAGAATTACAAAGGCAGAAGAGGCTTTTGAGAGGACTGGGTTTGCACTGGGTCCGAGGGACAGGAGAGGGGACCAGCAGTGTGCATGCGTGTGTGTGTGTGTGTGTGTGTGTGTGTGTGTGTATGTGTGTGTGCCCACAGGTGCACCAGGTGTGTTTCGGTGTTGGAGAGTAAACCCGCATGGAAGGATCTCAGGTCACAGGGACAGTGAGACAGGAGGCCAGGGTGCAGCCAGGCACTTGGGGCAGTGAGGAAGCCTTCGGGAAGGTAGCACCTCCTATAACTGAGCACTGAACTAAGTGAAGCGCGAGAACCCAGTGTGTGCCATCTGCGGTATCTTTTAGGGTAAACATAAAAAGCTTTGTGGGGGGCTGGGGACTTAGCTCAGCGGTACAGCACCTGCCTGGCAAGCGCGAGGTCGTGAGTTCGATCCCTGGTACCAGAAAAAAAAAATAAAACAAAATAAAAATAAAAAATAAAAAGCTTTGTGGTTATTAGGAAAATCCTTCTGGCGCTATTCGGGCATGCCACACCAGGCTGACCTGAGTCTCAGCAGCAGGACCTGGTTCTGCACGCAGGCTGGGGAGGGTCACTGCTTTGACCTGGTCGATAAGCCAACTTGAGGGTGAAGGGCCCTCCTGGCAGGTGTCACCCGCAGAATGGCTGCTCTCTGACCCCCGCTGTCCTTCTCTCCACAGCCTGCCTTCAAAGGCCTCACATTCACCGACCTGCCCCTGTGCTTACAACTGAACATCATGCAGAGACTGAGTGACGGGCGTGACCTGGTCAGCTTGGGCCAGGTGGCCCCTGACCTGCATGTGCTGAGTGAGGACCGGCTGCTGTGGAAGAATCTCTGCCAGTACCACTTCTCCGAGCGGCAGGTGAGCAGGCCCAGCAGCTCCCCTTGAACCCTTCCTTCCCTGCCCCACTCCCCCAGCATCCTCCTCAGCATGCTCGCTGGCTCCTTGTCTGGTAGACAGTCTAAGGAGTGATGGCGAACCTTTCCGAGCTTTCAGTGATACCAACACCCACCGCGGCACACATGCTACGGGGTCACGACCACTGGCCGAAAGAGTTTCTAAATGAAGGGGTGAGGTGGTTTCTTATTTTCAGGTAGTTCATATTTAAAAAAAAAAAAAAACCTGCATTCTTAACCTAATCACATTTTACAACTCAAAAAATTCATAAATAGGCATGCATCCTTTCTTTCTAAAAAAAGTAAATGATGTACATTTTATGGTACTTTATGATTCAAGTGCTTTTGCAGATACTATTTCATTGTATTCACATAACCCAGGGAAGGATAGGTATTGTGCCACCTGCATTAAACAGAGGATGAGACTAAGGCAACCACTCCCTAGTTAAATAGGTCTCCATGTTAGTGAACGAGTGTCCCAGGCGAGATAACAGCGGCTAAGCTTGAATCTGGTCCTTCAGACACTCTTTGTCGTTTTCTTTGTCTCTGGGACAAAATACTCAACATCCACAACTTAAATGAGGAGAGGTTCCTTTTAGTTCACGGTTACAGCTCATGGTTGGCTGGTCCCAGGCAGAGTCTGCATGGGGGAAGGGCCTGACAGAGGGAAGAGGGAGGAGCCAGGGAGGGAGATGCACCCGTCCAGGCCACACCCCAGTGGCCCACCTCTCCTGACCAGAGCCCATGTCCTCACAGCACACTCAACACAAACGCAGCAGCACGTGAATCCACTGATGAACACAGCACCCTATGATCCAGTCCCCTCTGAGCCCCACTCTAAGCACAGGAGGTTTGGGGGGACATTCAGGTCTAAACCATACAAGACACCAACTCATGGATTGCTCCCTCCTGACTTCTGCTTCCAATTTGTTTTTCTAGTTTTTTTGTACAGGTGTGTGAATTCAGTAGGTTCTGCTCATGGAGCCACAGATATTTAAATACACAGTGAGACACACTGCCGAGCAGTTCCTGTATTCTCTCTGGAAGTAATCACTCAACTCCATAGCAAAGCAAAGACAAGCAGTTAATGGAGATGAGCTAAGCTTTAAAGAACCATGCAAGGCAATCAAGTAGAGGCCACCAGTGAGATGTCAGCAGCCACCTACTTAAAGACTGTGTAAAAGCTATCGTGTAACCAGGAGAGCTGAGAAAGCGCTCCTGCAGATCCTGACAGTTCTCCTCCCCGGCTATTGCAGAGATTTTAAAAAGGAGGGGAAGGGTGAGGAGGGTGGGAATAAACATTTTCAGAATCAAAAAAACACAAACCACTCCCTTGATAAATTCTCCTGCAATTATTTTTATTCGTTTTAATTTTTAGATCCGCAAGCGATTAATTTTGTCAGACAAAGGGCAGCTGGATTGGAAGAAGATGTATTTTAAGCTTATCCGATGTTACCCAAGGAAAGAGCAATATGGAGACACCCTCCAGCTTTGCAAACATTGTCACATTCTCTCCTGGAAGGTATGTGTCCCCGGTGACTGCATGTGTCTCGGGGGACTACATATGTCTCAGGGAACCCCTAGCCCAGTCCCCAAGAGCTGCGGTGCCAGCAGTAGGAGGACACATCCTTTCTTCTCTTTTCTTACCTCAGCCCCAGGTCTAGGAGAGGGTAAAACTGCTTCAGTACCTGCACAAGAGGAGAAACCTGAAAGACCTTCCTTTCCTTATTTTTCTCTCTAGCCCTTCACCCCCAGCTGCTCCTAGCTCTGTGTGCACAGGTAATATTCAGGCAAACACAGTGCTGTAGTTTTTCCATGCTGTAGTATACTTGATAGAGAACTGTTGTTCTAAAGTTGGGCAATGCCTTATGGTCCCCAAGTCGAATGAGATGCCTGTTCAAACTTGAACCTGACCAGAACATTCCTTTCCAGGGCACTGACCACCCATGCACAGCCAACAACCCAGAGAGCTGCTCTGTTTCACTTTCACCCCAGGACTTTATCAACTTGTTCAAGTTCTGATCCCAGCATGTGATGGCGCTTCCCAAGGGCCCTGCTGATTGGACGGCTAGGAGCATGGACGCTCATTTGTAAATAGTGTACATTCTAGACATTGGCTTGCAGCTTCTGGGATTAGTCACTGAGAGGACACTGGAGGGCAGTGATGCATTTGCCGATGGGAGTTTAAGAATGTGAATTTCACAGCTGGTATGGAAAAGCAGAAATACTGTAAATAAACTTTTTTTCCTAATAATTCACCAGAAAGACTATAAGGGCAAGAATTCTATGTCAGCCGTGAAAATGGAATTATCTTGATGGTCATTGAAACTCCTTTGTAGTTGTTCCCTAGGAAGAAATAGGCAAAACTCAAGTGCAAGGTATAATGCTCTTTGTTTACAATGTGAAAATTGGTTCAGACCAAAAAAAAAAAGAAAGAAAAACTACATGCAAGAAACCCTTGGGCTTTTGGTTTTGATTCAGTGTGTTTTGAAAAGGCAAAGAAATACTACCCAGCTGAAGCACACAGTGTACGTAAGGCCTTATCCTTCGGAGATACCACACAATGGTCTACCTCTAAAAGCGTAGCGTGCTCCCTGACAACGTGCATTACCCAGTAGGTGGTGTCTGTGTTTCTTGTAAGTTTTTTTATCACTATAAAAAGTGATTTAAAATGAAGAGGATATTGGAAACTATCCTCGTCTTGCTTCAGACTTCCTTTTTAGGCAAAGGGGGCCCTGTTTGGAGTTTGATCCTTCCTACAACAATCTGAAAGTACACGTGCCTTTTTGTCCTTTCAAGTTGAAGATCATTTGGGAAAATAGAAGGCTAATTAAGAACAGTTCCAGGGAAATTCACAGTGCAGAAAACAGAGTAGGCACCTCACAGATGTGAAGACTTCCTTCTTCCGGTGTGACTTCCAGGCTTTCCAGCTGCCTTGGGTATCTTCATGGGTAAGCAGTGTCTGTGAACTAACTGGAGTCCAAGTGCTGAGGCCAGTGAGACGGGCTTTCCCTCCTGACCAAGAAAACATTTTGCCAGCTGCTGTGCCCCTTGGCAGGGTGAAGAGCTGAGGAGCTTTCTTTTAAGTCCAACATCAAAACTGAATCAGCATGAGCTCTAGGGTCTTTTCCAAGGGTGATTAAAAATAAAGTCTGCAGTTCCAGCCACAGAGGTAAATAAGTTCATTTTAAAACTTGCTTCAGGGCTGGATATTTAAACAGGAAAGAGTTAAAAACATACAGATCCCAGGGGATCTTGTGAGGCAAATATTAGCAGGTCACTGTGGAAGAAAGGAAATCTCAGGACTTAAGGAGTTAATCGTCAGCTTTGCCTGGAAGATGGTGGGGAATGTTTTTTGTGTTTTTATACTTTTTATAGAATGTTGCTTTTCTACAACAATGTACATATATTTGCGGTTGTATTTGGTTTATGTCCCCAAGTAAACTTTCCACCCTGCCTGCCCTTGGCAAATGAGTGAAGCAGAAACAAGAGCAAGGTTTGCATTCTCTCCGAGGAAGAGCGTAACCATAGGCACGGACCCTGGACGGAGGGAAAGATGTCTGAGCGTGTGTGGGAACAAGGAGGGCGCCGCTAGCAATCGCACTTTCACATCCACAACCATGGAGGGAAAGCAGGCTTCTCAGAGATCCTTTCCTTGCAGGGTTTGTGCAGGATTTCTCAGTATTTCTTTCGTTATCATGCCTCTGAGCAGAAAAAAATTAAACTGAGTTTAAATTGTCCTTGATGAGAAAAATGAAATGTGAAAAATAGTTTTGTTGAACAAGGTTGAGTTTGGAAGGCTACAAACGTCTCATAGCTAAGGAATTTGGGGGCTTGGGGGTTTTTTCTTTGGTTTTTCTCTTCTAAATCAGTTTTATGTTGAGAATTCAGGCATAGACTGTTAAATAAAAAACTGTTCCCATAATTTCCAGGTTTTCTCAAATACTTATTCCTTCAAGATATGTAACAGGGCTGTGTCTGCCATTGCCATGGAAAGCCCTGGCAGCTTTTCGGTTTAGGATTCCCTCCCACTCATGACATCTGCTCCACTGTGGTGATCAAGGAGTGGAAGATCCTTATGGTAGCACCTTTGGGTTTGCAGTCCCAGAAGCCCTACACCCGCTGTGGACTGTCAGCACAAAACCACTGGCAAACCAGTCTCAAAGCATGGAGCAGTGCACACAGCTTACGTCACACCCCCAGAACAGCTTGCATGTGTTATCCCAAGGGGTGGGGGATAACTTCCTGAAATGCCTACTGAGACAGTGCCTGCGGACTCCTCCCATGTTGTTTGATATTATTGGATGTGGTATGTGGAAGAGTCAAGGAAATTTTCTAAGGATGAACAAGAAGCCAACGTTTATAGGTCTCTTTCATTGGAAGAGGAGCACAGGGAAGAAAATGGCAGGTGGAGAGGGAGCGGGAATAGAATAGAAATGGTGTCTTGACACTGTTCTGGGTGGGGACAGTGGAAAAAACAGCAGGCAGAGTATGTGTGTCTGGCTGTGGTTTCTGTTAGGCATGCCCAGAGCCTCATATGTAAGCATATGTAAGCACAGTGAGTTAGAAAAGCTGTTGGTCTCAGGGCACTGAGTTCTTCTTGGTCCCAGTCTACTGAGTCCTTCCTTACCAACCCATCCAGGACAACCTGGCCTAACAAGAAACAACTGCTGGTGTAAAAGCAAGCCAGGGCATGACAGTAAGAATTGCTGGGAGAGGTAGAACCCCATGCTGTTTACGTGCCTGCCCACATCCTACACCCTGTAAAGCAGAACTAGAAATTGGTGTCCATTGTGCAGGAATTCAGACTCCAGAGAAAGAAGGGTTCTGACCCAGCTGTGTCAGGAATGTTACAGTGTGGTCCAACTCAAAGGCTCACTGGAGCCAAGCTTGAAGTCTCGCAAGACAAGTGCCCAGCATTTGTGGAAAGGACAGTATATAAAGTTTTATATAAAGTTTAGAAGAGCTCATTTTATGGCAAAATCCAGCAAAAAAATCTCCAATGATGTTTTAAATGAGATTGATTATTCAGTGCTGTTACTCTGAGCGGATGAATCCAGGTAAATGGGTGATAAAAAGGAACAAAAGTTACAAGGTCAGAAACTCCCCAGTGGTGAGATGGTATTTGGTACTGATGATCAATTTCATATTGGGGGACTGGGGATTTAGCTCAGTGGCACAGCGTCTGCCTGGCAAGCGCAAGGTTGTGAGTTCGATTCCCGGTACAGGAGAAAACCAAAAAAAAAAAAAAAAAAATTCATATTGAAGTGAGAGTTAGTTTTAGATGGATTGGGTTTACACTGCACAAATCTCAACACAAGTAGATTCTCCTTGGCACTATGAAGTAAGGTACTGGGTTGTTCCACAGTGCACATCTTTGAGGGTCACAAAGCCTTTCCCAGAAGGAGCTTGCAATCAACAAAGGGTCCTTGAATCTGTTTTTATATAGGAGAACAGAAAGAGCTTGGAATTTCTTTTGTCTATACAAGTTGTCAGATTTACAAGGAATTTAAATCATTGCAAGAGATGTTCAACAGTGTGTCTGTCTTAGCATTCAATACAATGTTTATTATAAGCACCTGAATTTATATATTTTTTCCTTCTAGACTATAGGGTAATAACTTCTTGCTGTGCAAACACTCTATATTTTATGTGTGAAATTTTTAACTGTTAATTTTATGTGTGCATTTTTTAACTAAACTCTACCATCATTTTCTCTGTTGACATCTGTTGGGGTTTTTAAAATCTGTTTCCAACTGTTTGTATCTGTGAACCATCTCCTCTGACTGGATGCTGGCCTGAACACTGTTAGCACTTAAACAGGCCTCAGAGATCCCTGCACCTCTCAGTAACGACAGACAGACTGCACTTGGATACATCCTAGGCCTCTGATGGTTCCAACAAATTAGGTCATAATTCCTTTAAACTTGGGGGGTTTTTGGTAGTTGTGTTCTTCTCGTTCTTGTTAAGGAGGGTAAACTTCTATGGTTTTCCAAATGAGAGAAACTCCCACCCCAGACTATGGACCCAGAAGCATGGTTAGAGCGGATGGAGTCAGGCACTTCTACCTTTCAGGCGGATGAGGAAGTGTGTCTCAAAGGTTTATGGGCCATGGCTTAGCCCCACTGGTTCTGAGTGGCAGAGTGGATGGAAAACAGGGATGGCTTTAGACGTGATCTGCGTGTCACTCATTCCCAACTACTTGGGGACAAGTTGCATGGCTGGGGACAAGTTGCATCCATGCACTCCAGAATCCTCACTGTGGCAGGCTGCCCCATGGGGATCTGGCAATTAAGTCTTCCAAACCATAAGTCCCTGATTGTTCCAGGAGTCCAGGAACCACTTAACCTTCTGTAGATCTGTGACTCAGTTGTGAGTACAGCATTCTATTGAGTACAACTTGCTTGACGAAGTACCTAGCATATTTTGTTTTGTTTTTTTTTTTTTTTTTTTTGGTTTTTCTCCGGTACCGGGAACCGAACTCACGACCTTGCGCTTGCCAGGCAGGCGCTTTTGCCGCTGAGCTAAATCCCCAGCCCCACCTAGCATATTTTGATAAATTCATTTTTCCCTTAGGTACTTAACATTTTCATCACAAAGACAGCCCTTATTTAAAATAATAAGAGCTGTCCAGTGGTTTGTTTTCTAGAAAATGAGGTTCTGATAATAACCAAGCAGACATTTCCTGTCTGCCTCGACTAAGGTACATTGACTCCGTCCAGCCTGTCTCCTGCTCTGGTCCCACCTCAACTGCGAGACTGCAGTGGGTTCACTCTGCTAAGCCCGTCTTCACTAAGCAGCGAGTTTATTCCACGAGGCAGCAGTGTGACTGTCTGCTGGCATCTCTCAGTGTCCTTGACCTCAGCTAATCTCTCCAAGCTTAGGCCCTGCTCCATTTGGCCAAAAAGTGGATGGCTGCTCCAAAACTCTGGACTTCTTGAAGCTCCACCTGCTACGTTACTTGAGGAGCTTGAATGACTTTTCTTATCTTAGAGTATAGCTCTGTTTGTTTAGTTCGTGATGCACAAGTCTGTTAAACAGAAAGCTCCAGTCCCTGATCTAAGCTTAAGAGCCTTTGGCACCACCTTCATCCTACCAAATGCCCATCCCCCTGGCTGCAGGGCGTGTATATTGTAGTCCATGTCCTAGGCTTAGAAGCTTTAATGTACTTTTCAATGAGAAACACTACAGGGTTCAACATTGTAACTAAAAGTATAAGATTAGATCAATTACGTGCAAAGATGTGTATTTAATACTGTGTGAGCTAAGTCCTGTGTAAATTACTTGCACACTTTTCTTGCATGATGAACTGATTTTTACAGTTGTTTGTACCAGACAGTGGCATATTTTTGTAAAAATTTTTTGACACTGAATTGCAATAAATGTTTTTCCAACAACACACACTGGTGTGTTTTTGGTGTGTGTCAGTGTAAGTCAGCTTTCTGTCATAGTGAACATATTCATCTTTGCCTGTTGAGACTTGCGTTCCTTCTCTCAAACTTGTTACCATTACAGTATCATAAAACTTCTAGGGGTACATAGAGAATAAGCTTGTTGCTGAATACTAGCCAGAGTAGCAGTATACTTAAATGGGCTGTTTTCCTGTACTGTTTGTATCATCATACAGTGATCAGGGGAAAAGAACTTCGTAGCCAATACAGAATCTGCTTGGCTGGCATTTATGGAACACCTACTGTGTGCTAGACCTGTGCAGAGGACTGGGAGCAACAGGGCCACACACAAACGGAAGTGGTCCCTGCCTTAATGGAATTTAGGTTCTAGTCAGAAAGAGCCCAAAATGCAGGTGAATAATTTCTAACGAGTCTTACGAAAAGAATAAACAAGAGGCTGCAGTGCAGAATACAAGAGGAGCTGGGGATATGGCTCAGTGGCAGAGTGGGTGGAAAACAGGAGTGTCTTTAGACCTGATCTGTGCGTCACTCATTCCCCAACTACTTGTGGCAAGGTCCTGAGTTTGTTTGTTTTTTGAACTCAGGACCTTGCACGTGCCAGGCAGGCACTTACGACACTGAGCTATATCCCTGGCGCAAAGGTGCTGAGTGATTCCCGCTACCAAAACAAAAGTATCAGGTTAGATCTGAATCTGTTCAAGGAAATTGAGACTTGAAATGATAAGTATAGAAAAATATAAGACACTTTAAAAATTACTTAGCTGGGCATGGTGGGGCACCCCTGTAATCCCAGCACTGGGGAGACTGAGGCAGGAGGATCGTT
>NW_004955540.1:2296401-2300488 GCF_000276665.1 Chinchilla lanigera | reverse complement strand
TGGGGGCCCACCCTCCGGGAGCCAGCAGGCAGGAAGCTAGCCAGCCAGAAGGCTGGCGCTCCCCACCCGCAGCTCCCTGTGTGCCGGAAGCCCTCCTTCCAGGGAACCACGAGGCTGGGAGTGAGTCGCCAGTCCGAAAACCAGCGCTCCCCACCCGAGGCTCCCCGTGCACTGGGGGCCCACCCTCCAGGAGCCAGCAGGCAGGAAGCTAGCCAGCCAGAAGGCTGGCGCTCCCACCCGCAGCTCCCTGTGCGCCGGAAGCCCTCCTTCCGGGAAACCATGAGGCCGGGAGTGAGTCGCCGGTCCAAAGACCCAAAAAACTGGCGCTCCCCGCCCGAGGCTCCCCGTGCGCTGGGGGCCCACCCTCTGGGAGCCAGCAGGCAGGAAGCTAGCCAGCCAGAAGGATGGCACTCCCCACCCACTGCAGTATTGTTTTAAACCCTAAATGTGTGATCATTTGTTCCCGCAGTAATAAGAAACTAATATGACCACTCTTGCCAGCGCTCTGCACAAGGCTTTTCCTGTTAGTTCTCTGCTGTGCGGCCCCAGCCCAAGGTGGGCAAGGCTCTGGCAGGGAACAGAAGCTACCACACGGTCTTAAAAGCCTAATTCAGCAGCAAGACTCTCTTTGACCCCTACACCTGTAGAACTTCAAAGGTTATGCAGACATCAGCCCCGTCCACAGTACATCCAGGTTTTTCCTCCTGTCTTACAAAGACTTCCTGGCTTCTGACATCAGTCATCTTCTTACCTAAGAAGCGTCACAGAGTGAGCACTGAAAATTCTGTCCAGTGAGCCGTGGGTGAAATGCATCAGGCCTCGGATCCGAAGCATTCACTCGGCAGTCTGGGCTCAGCCCCTGCCATCCAGGAACTTCCCTGCAGGGTGGGAGTCAGACAGCAAGAGAATGTGTGTCTTCTACAGTGCAGACCTGCAGCTCTCAGGGCCCAGAGCTGGGTGAAGAGCATTGTAAGAGTCCAGGCAGGACTCACCTGGAGCTTCTGAGGAGGACAACGGCATGGGGAAAGACACAAGGGCACCGCAGTGCAGCCTCCGAGTCAACACAGACCAAGCTCCATCTTTGAAGCCAGAAGCTGGAGCCTGTGACTCAAGAGCCAGAGTCCCAGATTTACCCCCCACCGAGGGCAGCATCGTCAGCAGGTTTCCTGGGTGAGGGAGCACTCGAGTCTGGACAGATTTCCCTTCCAAGATGAAGCCTCCTCTTTCCCTCAGGTCCTAGTACCAAAGCCTAGAAACTAACATCAGTCCAAATGAGCCCAGCTCCCTTCAAGCAGCTCTGTGACAGTCAACTTTGGGCGTCAACTTGTTCAGGCCATTGTACCTCACTGTTCAGCCAAACATCAGTGCAGATGTTGCTGTGACGGTATTTTTTAGATGTGATAAACATTTAAATCAATAAACTTGAGAGAAGCAGGTTACTCTCCAGAAGGTGCAGGGCCTCGTCCGATCTGTTGGAAGCCTGAAGAGAAAGATGCAGCGGCCGCCAAAGAGGAAGGAATTTGCCTCCACACCAACTTTGGGCGAGCCAGCAAAATCAGCTGGCTTCTGAGTCTGCAGCCTGCCCACCTACTATGAATATTGTGGACAATATTTGCCAGTCCCACAACTACGTTAGCCAGTTTCTTAACATAAATACAGATAGGTGAGAGAGATAGAAAGAAAGATAGAGGTTATATACAGAAAACAAAATACTTATGTTAAGAAATAAAATTTTACTTGAAGAAATTTGTTTCTAAGTAATAAAATATTTAAGGAATAAATATATATCAATAGCTATCTGAGCTGTAATATATCTAGGTATAGACAGGTAGAGATTTCATATGACATATGTGGTTTATATAATACATATGTTTACACGCACAGATATAAAGAGACGCCAAGCTGACTGTTTCTCTGCAGAACTCTGACTAACCCAGACTCCTAGAAAGAGGACAAGGCAACGGGAGCCTGCAGAAGGCTCCAGAGGGCAGGAGGGAAGCGGGAGAGAGCCAGAGGAGGGCGGAATCTAGTGGCTACGGGGCAGCCAGCTGACAACCACATCCTGAGAAATCAGTTTGGTAGATGGCAAACAGCACACAGCGGAGTCGTTCTTGGCTACATGAAAGTGTTTATGCAGCTCTCCCCTTCCTGTACTTTTAAAACTTATACTTAGTTATTTTAATCATATTTTACCACTTAGTTGTTTCTTAGTTTCAGAATTATTCCAAGGGCCCCTACTTCCTTCAGAGAGGCAGGGTAGCATAGTGGTCAAGAGCTCAGAATCAGGGGCAGGGATGGAACTTGGTGGTAGAACAATGCCTAGCATTCCCAAAGGCCTGAGTTCAAGCTCCAGCATCAAAAAGACAAAAGGCAACTGGGAATATGAAACTCACTCACCACTTCTCGGCCGCACTGGATGGGTTGCCAACCCCTAACATCAGCGGCCATGATGACGGTGACCACAGTACGGAGTTGCTGAGAGGAGAAACTGAGTCAAGGCTGGTTAGATCCATTCAATGTGGTTAAAAAAAGTGCTTAACCCAGAGCAAGAAGAAGCATTTGTTTGTTATGATTATTCCCCAGGTCCACTTCCTGTTTTGTTTGGCTTTCCGTGTGGTAAGAAAAGACAAACAAAAACAACCATGTAGCCTTCCCTAGCTGTGAAGAGAAGCAAACGAAAACCAACAAACAAAAAGAACCACATAGTCTGCCCTGTCTGTGAAGAGAAGCACAATGGCTAAGTCAAAGACTCGCACAGTAAGTCTTTGCTTATTGTTTAAACCAGTGATCTCCAACCAAATCACAGAAAACATTTTTAAGCCCAAACCAAAAGTGTATCTCACAGCCAGACATGGTGCACATGTTTGTAATCCCAGCTACTTGGTTGCTGAGTCAGAAGGTCAAAATTTAGAAGCCAGCCTAGACAATTTAGCAAGACCTTGCTCAAAATCTAAAATAAAGGGGGCCGGGGATACAGTTCAGTGGACAGTGCCTGCTTGGCAAGTGCAAGGTTCTGAGTTCAATTCCTGACACCAAAAAAAAAAAAAAAAAATTAAGGGCCAGGGTGTAGCTCAGCGGTAGACTGCTTTCCTACTCTGTGAAGGGCCTTGGGGTCAGTCCCCAGCAGTGCTATGCCTATGGTGTGGTCTGTGTCTCAGAAGCTGAAGAGCTGCAAAATTTGGCCTGAAGGTCATCAGGGAAGCTATTGCCATAGAGCCTCAGAAAGAGGCTTATAATGTTGTTGGAAGCCAGTACTGAAAAAATAACATCTTTTCATATTTGCAATCCCAATCGAGACTTTCCAGTAAGCTGCTTCCAATTTACTCAACATTACTTACCTGCCACGTGCCTGGCACTAGGTCTGTCAAATCAGAAGGAACAGCTAGAATAATCACATTCAAGGAGCACACATCCCCATGGGGAAGGCCAGGCGTATAAAGCAATAAGTACACCATTCTATGATCATGTACAAGTTCAGCGGAGAGACATAGTTAAATAGATACCTTTCTGGAGCTACTTTCCTGCGTTTCAATTTCCTCATCTACAACATGGAGATAAAATAGCAGGTACTCATAGGACTGCTGGGGATGGGAAATGACAATGACCATGTAGGAAAGTGTCTGTTAGAGTTCATGGAAGACCTGTTCATGTTCCATGTTGCAGTTGTTGTCATTAATTTTATATGTGTGGTGAAGCACTGTTCTGAACGTAAGCAATGCTTGGTTTTCTTGACAATTCTAATAAACAGGGACTATTTATCACTCCTGTTTTGCAGAAGGGAGCTGAGACACAGGAAGGATAAGCAGCTTGCCCAGAGACACAAGGTAAACTGGGCTTCAAACTTGGGCTGTCTGAGCCCAACACCTACCTCCCCTGTGCAGTGAGTAGCTGAAGAGTAGCCAGTCTTTCTGAGCCCTTCTGAGAATGCAAAGGCAGAAGGTACAGTACTTTTTCCAAAACAGCAACTGAAAAAAATGTTGTTTTAAAACAACTTGCAAAAGGGGCTGGGGATTTAGCTCAGCGGCAAAAGCGCCTGCCTGGCAAGCGCAAGGTCGTGAGTTCGGTTCCCGGTACCAGAGAAAAACCA
>NW_004955540.1:2288717-2296271 GCF_000276665.1 Chinchilla lanigera | reverse complement strand
TTTTTTGTCTTTTTGAGACAGGGTCTCGCTAAGCAATTCTGGCTGGCCTTGAGCTCACTTTGTAGCCCAGGCTGGTCTTGAACTCACAACAATCCCCCTGCCTCAGCCTCCTGAGTACTGAGATTTCCAGCATGTGCCACTATGCCCAGCTGGCCCTAGACTTTTAAAAAACATTCAAAGGGGCTGGGGATGTAGCTCAGCGGCACAGTGCCTGCCTGGCAAGTGCAAGGTCATGAGTTCGATTCCCAGTACTGGAAAAAAAAACCAAAAAAATAAAAAACATTCACATGAAATTTTCAAGCCAAATTCAAATTAGGAAAGGCAAAATTCCATCTTAGGGTCCTGGGGGTTCAGACAGGGGCTCGCTGGTGTATGTCATCCAGGCTCACCCTGGCATATTGATCGCCAACTCTGCAGCCAGCTCTGCAGAGAGCAGTCTTGCCCCTCTGGACTCTGGCTGGTTTGATTTACATACTATCCAAAGGGCAATTTGGGGTCCTCCAAGTGGGGTCTGGGCCTCCTATGCTTGCCCATAGTGTTTATAGAACCATCCCAGCTCCCAAACAAGAGATGTTGATACCCTGCAATTACAAGCGGGCAAGACTGTCACTGCAGGGGAAAAACACAGGTAATAGCTCCATCTGCCTGTGAAATCCAAGCTTTTCTGAGCCCAGAAAATCTGGAAAAGAAAGCATCACACCAGCTCCCTTAGTAGTGCTGCTAAAAACATCTTTTTTTTTAAATAAACAGAATCTGGCTGTCACAAACCTGAGTGTGACTGTGGCCTCATAAATTATATCACATCGGGGTAGCACTTTGGTAGACTATGAAGTCTCCAACCATCTGAAGCACCCCGCAAGCCTGTCAGTTCATCAAGAACAGCAGAACTTCATTAATTCATACTGTCCACTGGGGTACCAGATATCAAAGTCTTACTTCTGCTCTACACACTAATACAAGCTGAGCTCATGCCTGCCGTGCTTGTGGGAGCTAGCGGTTACAGCTGGAATTCACCGCTGTATTTCACCAGTTCTAAGATGAACGTTCTTTTTCTTTTTTAGTATCTTTGAATTCATCTCACGTTTTATAACCCGTAGCATCTTAGATTCAGTGAAACCCAGCCCCATGGCTGAGACACGCTCGACCCATCACTTCTACTCTTACCCACCACCCTCAGCGGCCCCATTCCTTTTCTCTCCTACCTGCTCCCAACCACATCCTGCAGCACCACTTGCCTGGAAGTCTGTAAGAGATGCAGAATCTGCTCCCCACCTCTTAGCTGAGCTCTGCCCATCCACCCACTTTGCTGCCCTAAAAATCTCCCCCATTTATGGACCATCATTGAATCTGAGTGTGGAGTAAATGAAGATTCCTAGTAGTATTTGCTCTAAATTTGGTCAGCCTGAAATTTATGTAATAAAAGTTGTACTACACTACTGAGGGTGCCAGACCATCCCCAGTGGGTGCCTCGATGAACTCCCCGACATGTCCATGATCATGTCCCCATCTTAGGTTCCTTAAATCACATCTACAGAGTCATTTCGCCATGTACACTGATGCCACAGGAAGAAGTGATGAGGACGGGAGGTCCGGAGGAGCTGCTAGCTGCCTGCCATGGCTCCCGTGTCTGTGGCCTTGGTCTACCGCATCGCCCTCTGTTGCTTCTCCTAACCCCACCTCCTCGGTAAATATTCCATTTATTAAACTCCCTATAAATTATCCAAGTACAGTCCTGATTCCCTTTTAGAACTCTGGCCCAGACTGGGCTCATTTCCAGCCTCAGCCCCACACATCCCTCCGGTCCTCAAACCTTCCCGACACTTGCTGCCTCACATCCAGTTCAGGTGGGGGAGGGCAAAGAACTCGCACAAGGAAGGAAGCCCGCAGCCACAGAGAGCAGGGGAGACCTCCAACGGGAAGGGAAGTCCCCAGGGCAGCTGGGTAACAGGACTGGATGAGCAATCGCAGCACAGGACGTAAGAGCTGTGTTGGAGGGCGGGCAGGACCAGCCGAGCAGAGCTTCTGCGACACATGCATGTGGGGCCAGGCCATGATGGAAATGTCTCCTGCACAGCAGGCTGAGTTCTTTCATCTCCACTGTCTCTCCAAAGAGACCCAGGCTCTGCTTTGCTCCAGGCAACACCAATTCCCAATCTCACTGCTCCAAACAGCTGTGGAAGGAAGCTGTGCACACTGCTCCCTCTGAGGTATCTCCTCACTGATCTCAGCCTCACCCCAGAAGCCACAGACCTAAGACTAACTCACTTCTGTACTCTGACCTTCAAATGCATGATCATAGCCCTCAAGTTCTGCACTCTAAGCTTTTTCTTTTTGCAGGTTTTTTTTCTTTTTCTGGTTTTTTTCCGGCACGGGGAATCGAACTCATGACCTTGCACTTGCCAGGCAGGCGCTGTGCCTCTGAGTTAAATTCCCAGCCCCTCTAAGCTTTTTCTTTAGCTAACCACATTAAGCTCCTCCAAGAGCTGTGTGAGTGTTTCTGAGCCCTCCACTGTCCTTTTCTCTGTCCCCCAAAGCATTCTAGGACCTCAAAGCACAGGACCCGGAATTGGCCCAAGCCGTGGCCCCAACAGGGCCACTCATTCCCCTCCTCCTCTCCAAGACACTCCATATATGTTAGTGTGTAATATCTCACTGTATACACAAAGATGGAATTAAATGTAGGGTGAAATAATGACCTACTCTTGACCCACGCTTCCTGCCAACAAAAAGGCCCAGAAGTTCGGGCTTTCCCTCTGCCAAACTTTTTTTGATCTAAGACTTTCCATCTCTTCTTCATTCCTCAAAACTTTTTGAGATCTGTCTCTGTCACCCCTCTTTCATCTTTAGGTCTGAAGAAGTATATGATCCGTGGCTTTTTTTCAAGTTGGCAACCAAACTGATTTAAAAGGGTGAAACCAAGGGAGAAACGAGCAGCAGCTGCACAGCCCCGGAAATGCCCAGCTGTGAGTTTCGCACCTGCTTCTCTCCATTCGTCCACGCTGGGTCACGCGGCCTGTGCCATTTGCCACACTGCAATCCAGACACTCTTTGCCTGGGACACTCTCCTTCCCTGTACTCTCACAACAGAATAAAAAAGACAAAGTGTTGAGTATATACTCATTCTTGAACTTAAGTGGTCGTCAATGATCTTCCAAGTGTTCCAATCTTCCAATGATCTTTCACACTAATTTGCCCTCTTGGAAATACCAGACAGTATGAACCCCTCCTCCCTGGCTTCTGTTATGGCTTGTGTCTGGGTGTCCCCCCAAAGCCTCATGTGGTCATGCAGCGGGCTTTTAGAGTTTGATTGATTATGGGTGTGAGAGCTACACCTGCTCTGGGGCAGATAGTTTGCATATGTGAGGGAGAGGAAGAGGCTGCTTGCCACCATTCTCCCTTTTTGCTCCTGTTGCTTCTGCAGTCTTCCACCACCATGAACATTTGCCCTCTGCCATGTGCCACGCTGCCTCAGAGCCAGCTGAGTATGAACTGAAACCTCTACAGGTGAGCTAAATAAACCTTTTCTTCCTTCCTTAATTTTGGGAGTCAGATATTTTGTCTCAGCAACAAGAGAAAAGTAACCAAGACAGCTTCCTCTCAGGATGTTCTCCCACCAGCCTCCATGGGCCCACACAGCTCTTGCTGCACAAGGAGGGCAGCCAGTTGGCTGGGGCATGGCATAGGAAGGGGGCTCTTCACTGCAGCACCTTGTAATTCTAGATTTTAACATCTTATAAGTGGATAACACATTAAAGGTATTTTTAGGGGCTGAGGATGTAGCTCAGTGGTACAGTACCTGCCTGGAAAGCGCGAGGTCCTGAGTTTGATTCCTGGTACAAAAAAAATGGAGTATTTTTAAATGATTTCCTTGCTGGGTATGGTGGCACATGCCTATAATCCCAGCACTTGGGAGGCTGAGGCAGGAGGATCACCGTGAGGTCAAGGTCAAACTGGGCCTTACGGTGTGTTCAAGGCCAGCCTGCACTGCATAGCAAGCCCTGTCTCAAAAAATAATAATAATGATTTTTAGGCTGGGGATATAGCTCAGTGGCATAAGCGCCTGCCTGGCAAGTGCAAGGTCATGAGTTCAATCCCCAGTATCACAAAAAAAAAAAAAAAAAAAAAAAGATTTTTCTGCTATTTGAAAAAACCCACAAAATTGTCCTTTTTTCGGTGGGGAGGTACTAGGAATCAAACTCAGGACCTCACACTTGCCAGGCAGGAGCTGCACCACTGAACAAAATCCCCAGCCCCAAAGCCCACAAAATATTCATTCCCAAATCCTGTATACTCTTTCCATCCTTAGGTAAAGCACACAGAAATCCTGAAATTATACTATTTTCTTAGTTTCTAACATAACAAGCTGTCATTGTGAAGGAGCTTGTAATTTGAAACAGGGTGTACATAAGGTATAACTGCTCCCTTTGTGAAAGGATGTAATATTTCCTTGCCCCAGTGACACCAGATTTGGACACATGGCTCCCCTTGCCAATATAGTGGAAGCAGCAATGAGGTAACACCCGTCCAGAATACCTTTCATCAATAAATGTTGGGGAAGCTCCTGCGTGGCTCCACTACAGTTCTTCTGCCTCTCATCATCTGCATGTCACGGACTGTCGTGTTCTTGACAAGGGCTGCTCCTTTGGCCTGGATCCCACCTGGGAAGATCATAGCAGACCCACAGTGAACATACAGCACAAATTGAAAATAAGCATTTATTGCATAAACCAGAGAATTGGGGTCTCTTTGTTCTTGGAGCAGAACCTGACAAGAACTAGCAAAGGTGGTAGTAACATTACATACTGGTTTACTATACTTCCTTGAGGCTGTATTTGCCCAAGCTGATATCTAAGAGTCACCCTCAACTGTTCCCCTGCCCTGCCACTTCCGCTCTTGTGGATCATGTCTTGTCAATTCTCAAATCTACCCACTTTTTCTCTGCACAGCTGCTGCTTGGTTCAAGCCACCATCATTTTTTGGCCAGTATAAAGAACCTCATTAGCTTTCCTGTCCTGTGTGGCCCATACTCCACACAGCAGCAAATCTGAGCATCGCACTTAGCTGTTCAGGACTCTGAGCATTTCCACTAAACTTACAAAACCCAGGTTCTTACGAAAAGCCAGTAAGGCCCTACATGAGCTGGCACCGCCTATCTGTCCAGTCTCGGTTCATCCTCATACCACACTTACCCTCCTTCGTGCCCTTGAACTTGTCAAGTTTTTTCCTCCTCAGCGCCTTTGTCTGTATGGTTCCCCTTTCCTAGGCTCTTTTTCATCATCAGTTCTTAAATGTCACCTACTGAGACAGCCATATAGGGATGCCTATAATCCCAGCACTCTGGGAGGCTGAGGCAGGAAGATCACAAGTTCAAGTCCAGACTAAGCAATTTAGCAATTTAGTGAGATCCTGCCTCAAAATATATATCACCTACTCAAGGATGCCTTCCTTTACTACCCATCACATCTGGACTACCTCATATCCCAAGTCCATTGTTTTGTATCACAATCTTTTTATTAATTCCTTAGCAATGCTTAACACAGACTTGCAATTTCATTTTTCTTTTTTTGTTGTTATTATGTATTCTCTATTGGGCTGTAAATTCCATGAACAAAGAGATAGAGTTATGTCTGTGTTAGTCAGCTTCCCATCACTATGACAAAATGCATGAGAATAGCAACTTAAAAGAGGAAAGATTTATTTTGGCTTGTAGTTTCAGAGGTTTCAGTTCATGGCCAGCCAGCTCTATTGTTTTCAAACCTGTGGTGAGGGAGAAACACCATGGCAGAAGGAGGTGCTGCTCATCTCACAGCAGGCAGGAAGCAGGGGGAAAGGGAAAGAGCTAGAAAGGTCCTTGTCCTAGGGGACAAGATGTAGTCCCCAGGGTCACACTGCCGTGAACATGAGCATGATCATGACCACTCCCTTCAACCAATTCCCACCTCCTAATAATGCCATCAAATTATAAATCCATCAATGAATTAATCCACTGATGCAACTAGAGTCCCTGTGATCCAATCACCTTCCAAAAGCCCTACCTTTGAACCCATGAGACTTGTGTGGCATCTTAGATATAAACTGTAACAATGTCTTACAAATATTGAGTGAGTCTGACTAAGCAGACACTTGGTGTAACATTTGTTATATATGTGATATAGTTACTTCTTAGACTCTCAGAAGCTATCCTTAATAAAGCCAACATCATAGACTTTGTCTAGGTGTGGTAAGTTTACAAACTCTCTACTCTGTCACCATCATTGGACCTTTGGTTCCACTGCCATGCTCCACATAATAAATACCACCATATTCAATCCATTTCAATTTAATAGATTCTTAAGGCAGTAAGTACCCTGTATCTTACATCAGGATGAAGATGAGAAGCATCATCTACTTAACAGTGAAGAACAGCGTTCTCTTATTTATACAGTAAATAGGAACTAGAATTAACTGGTACTTATTATAGACCAGGGATTATGATTAATTTGCTGTGTACCTTGTCTCATTTAATCCTTATTACAGTCCTACAGCAGTGAAGCACACCAACCAAGAACACAGGACTGTTGTGACGGTTAAGTGAGATAATGCGGCGTCAAGAGAGCCAGTGTTCCGGGAGCGGCTGGAATCCTGGGCTCGAGTCTGTGCTCACCCACACTGCCATGGTTCCCAGCTGAAACACGCGGAGAAAGCCAGGTATTTCACAGCTACTCCCTGAAGGCAGAGCGCGCGCATCAGGACCCCGCCACCCAAGCCCCAGGAACTTCTCTGGCTGCAGGCGGGGCGAACAGACCCTCAGCCCTGCACGCCCTGCGCTGAGAGTGCCAGTGTTCTGGGAGCGGCTAGTCTCCTGCGCTCAAGTCTGTGCTCGCCCACACTGCCACGGTTCCCAGCTGAAACGTGCGGAGAGAGCCAGGTATTTCACAGCTACTCCCTGAGGGCAGAGCACACACATCAGGACCCCGCTGCCATTACAGATGGAGTCCTGGCCTCCCTGCTCCCATGGCAGAGAGGCGGTTTTCACTCGGAAGCCCCAGGGTCTTCTCTGGCTGTGGGCGGGGCGAACAGACTCATCCCTGCATGCCCTGCGCCGAGTGAGCAAGTGCTCCAAAAGGTGCTGACCCGCAGTGCGAGTCTGAGCTTTGCCTTTGCCCAGACCCCCTAGCCAGTCAAAGGCTGGGAAAGTCTGTGACCGATACCCATCTGGGCTGCATCTAGTTCCTGTATGTATCCTGATCTGACTGGAGACATAAATTCAGGTGGTTCACAAACTATAGATCCTGCAGTTTCTGTCTGAATTATACCTGTACCCTAAATTACCTGGGGACATAGGTCCATGGATTGGGATTGCCACACCAGTGCAACCCGAGTTAGGTCATGCACATGCCCTGAACTGCAGGGGGACACTGGATCAGACAGCCGGCCATCAAATGACACAAGTGCCCGTGTCTGAGAATGGGGATAACTAGATATAAATCAAAAACTGCTGGAAAACCTGAGACTAAGTAGTGCTACTCAGAGGTCACCCAGGGGCAAACCTGAACAACAGGAAAAGTAGGGACA